>NC_056744.1:260963989-261081489 GCF_019279795.1 Protopterus annectens | reverse complement strand
AGAGAAGAGTGTGTGGCAAGGGTACATGGCTATAGGATGAAAACCAAGTACAGAGGGAAAGCAATCAAAAGTAAGAAAAGTAAAGTATCTCAGGTAGACAGGAGGAGAAAGAAGGCAAAGATGGGAAACAGAAGCTAGTCAGAGGTGGGATGGAACAAAAAAGGGAAGTAGAAGAGTGGACATTCAATTCAATGTGTGCAAGCAGCTTAACAGATACAGATATTTATCAAGAACATGTATATAATATAAAACATACACAACAAATTTAAAAGTTCTGAATAACTGTTGAGTTTGAATTGGGGGAGGTGTAGACTGTGTTGGTAGAACACTATTGAAGCTTTAGTCTGCACAGATGATTTTGGCAGGTCAGAAGTCCTTTTACACTAAAACCGCATACGCTGTAAAAATACTGAAATGCAACAGCCTCTACACACCACTGAACTGCTACGGCAAACATAAATACACACATATATATATATATGTGTATGTATATATATATATATATATATATATATATATATATATATATATATATATATATATATATATCTATATATAAATGGAGAAAGACAGAGATACAAATATAGGTTCATAGGTAGGTACTAGGCTATCTGCCCGAAGGCATTTATACGCCTAGCCGGAATTGTGTTGGCTTTCGCAGCCACCTTTAGATTAGTTCCCTGTGCCTCTGCCCAGCAGAGCCACTGAAGTGATTCCTGGGGTAAACTTTCTATTTCCCATCAACTCATCATAGTTTTTCTTGAAGACTGTTAGCAAGGAGCTCTGCCTAATGTAGATTGGAATCTTGTTCCAGAGCATGGGAAATCTGTGAGACAAGAATCTATCCATCGAGCATGTCCTATTTATTGCTGTGGTGAGGTTTAGATCCCTAGAGCGTGTGGCTCGAGGGGATATGGTTTTCTTTAGGTGGAGCATGTCCATCAATTCTGGGTTGGACATGGCCTTGTATGTCAGGCATAGATCACCACTGAGTAGGCAGTATGCAACCGAGTACATACATATATATACATACATATATATTATATGTGTGTGTGTGTGTGTGTGTGTGTGTGTGTGTGTGTGTGTGTGTGTGTGTGTGTATAGATGGGGAAGGAATCAGATGAAGTTGCTAAGGGCAAATGCTACAGAATGAATAGGATACTGTTGGTAGGGAAGGAAGGCAACAGTTTTTTGGGACAAGTGACCATTTTGTAAAGATAAAGAGGGAAGGATGAAAGGAAAGCAGAAGGTAGGTAAAAGGGTTATTATAAGTAGCAGGAAGACACACAGAAGTAGAGAAGACACACAAGATCAGCAGGGGAGGTGCTGACTCTGCGAGGGAAGGGGAAAAAATGGAGTAGAAGACATCAGACAAACCAAGGGAAGCCAATAGGCATTGGGAGGAATAAACAACAAAATGGATGAGCATCATACCTCTAAACTGTCCAGATTTTCATAGAACATCCTGATTTTTTTCTTGTATTTTTGGTTTGTTTCTCATAAAATTGTGGTTTTCTGGCAAATCACTGACGACTGATGTCAGAAAATGATTTGTTTCAGATTTCATATCCTTCAGAAAAATCATGGAAATGAAAAACCTGTTAATCTATCAACTTTCTAAGTTTGTAAGAGCAATATTTAAAAAGTGTCCCTATTTTTGTGCCATTGTTCCACCATTATTTGTGGCTTTGTCCAGATTTCTTGCTCTAAGAGGTTGAAGAGTATGGTGAGGATAAACACAGAAGTGAGGGCAAGATCAGGATGGAGGATAGGGAGGGTATTGGAAGCAGTATCACCCTACCCACGTGAGACCTAGTGGGAGATCAGAGCCCACATTCAGCACCCTTACCAGGGTCCTTGCTTTGGTGTTGATGGCAGTGCAGGAAAGGGATGTGGCTCTGCAGGTTGCAAAACTACTCTTTTGTGGTGCTAGTTAAGGCATCCTGGTGCAAGTCCATCAGGTCCCAGACCATCTCAGCAAGCTCACACCTGTGGACCACAGGGTCTACCCCTCTTGCAAAGCCACAAGCTAGAACCTCAGCAGACCCTGCTGCTGAAACCCTGCCATATGAAGGACTCATGGGTTTATCTACTGACATCTTCTCAGAAGAAGCTTGAGAGATGGCCATTGCAATTTGCTGTTGGGATGAGAGAGGTGGTGATGGCTGCTGGGGTTGGTGGGCTGGTTGCATGTAGAAAGAAGGTAACACCTGCTATGTGATTGAACCCAAAACCTGCAAACCTTCAGACATGGAAGACAAGTGTGCAACACTTTTATCACCAAACATTTGAAGATCCTAGTTAATGCATGGTCTGTATGTGTTGAAAGTTCTGCTTCACACAGATAGGTGTGTACATGGAAGTATATTTCAGCAAAGGTGCTTCTGTTTGCACAGTGAAAGGTACTCACTGTGATATGTAGCTATGTAAAAGTCAGTTGGATAGGGCGCCAAAGATGTGTCCATCAGTTCTTGGGTCCTTACCCCTAAATGGTCTAATGGAAGGAGAGCACCTGTTGTAGGAATAAGACATGGGCCATTTCCTAATGTTATGCAGGTTAGGCAATTGAGCCATCCTGGCATCACTGCAATGAACAAATACCATGCAAGTAAGAATGTCATATACTACCAAAAGTTCACAATGGTGAACTGCTAGAAGCAGCAGATAGACATTATGCAATCAGTGGCAGGTGGATGGCAGTCCTCATAGTGAAGCTGTCAAAAATTTGTAAATAAATGGGTGTGCAGCAGAAAATGAGACAGTACATATATAAATAACTAATTACATAACTATATACTTATTGTTTTATGATTTATGTATATACATATGTATCTATATGCATATCTCTATATTGGAGTACTACCATTGGTCAATCTGAGGTTTAGTTGATATCTGTTTTGTAATCTCTGAACAAGTATATATATAATTGGGGGAGGGTTATGGTAGCTGACAAAAAACATTGGCCAGGATTCAATAATCCTCCAAGTAAGACTAACCAAGTCTTACTCAGAGACTGCCATTTAAGCCTACAATGTCAGCATGTCATGCATATGCATGAGGGTGCTGACTCAACTGGAAGGCTTACATGGAGCGTGTAAGACTGCAGAGGGCATGTCGGACTGCCGAGCAGTCCAAATATCCATGCCCCTGCAACCTTATAAAGTGAAAAAGACAAATGCAATGAGCGAGTCCACTGAAATGTACACATAGCAAACAGTACACATCCCCACATACTAAACCCCTTTGTAAATGTAAAATGTAAACTATTTTTTTTTTTTTATAATTCCCGATATAGCTGCCTGTATTTGCGCGTGTGTGCGTGGGTGTGCCGATTGCTTAGCTGCAGTTAGCAATTTCGACATCGAAGAGCATAATAAGAAATGTTTATGCAAATCAAGTCAAATAGCAATAGCATAGTGGTAGAGCGTCCGCAAAAAGAGGACGCATTCCCGGTTCTCGTCCCACCACTCCCCTGTCTATTTTATGTTTTAAATTAGTATATAAAATAATTCCTGACATATATGAATGAAATTTTACTAAAAGCATTGAAATGGCCTATGTATTAGTGAACAAAATGTATACATATAAAGATAAGAAGGTGAGCAGCATTGAGGATATTGGCATATAATTGCCCATAGCTAAGCAGCGTTTTACCTAACGCAATATAATTGCAATGTAATGTTCAAGAGCTAGCAAGTTAGGCAGGTGCACGGCAAGTGCGCTTAGTAGACCCAAAAAGAAAAACTGCCAGCACCAAGGAGGATCCAAAATTAGTTTTATTGGAACTGAAACTAGACCGGTTTCAGCGGCAAGGCTTTCAATATAATTGCCCATGGCTAAGCAGAGTTTTACCTAGCACAATAAAATTGCCCATAGCTAAGCAGGATTTTACCTAGCGCAATAAAATTGCCCATAGATAAGCAGGGTTTTACCTAGCGCAATATTATTGCCTATAGCTAAGCAGCGCTTTACCTAGCGCAATACATTTGCATGGAGCTGCGCGCCGCGCTAACCAGCATACTGTTGGGCAATGTGGAGCAACGTAGCGCAAAGTGGCCTAAACACAGACACACCCCTTAGCATGTCTGGACATTAGTAAAATAAAAAGCAATGACAAGGTTTGAACCCGGGATACTGTGCACCATAATCAAAGTACTGAACCACTAAGCCATGGCAGCTTAGGATAAACATGCACTGTTAACATACATATACTTATAAATGGAAGATTAACCATTGCAGGTCTGCAGTCAGCCGAGAATTTTCAAAAATGGCCAATCACAAAAAAGTGTGGGAAATGCGGCATATTTAAGCTCCATAGGCAGGAATACTCGCCATAACTGATTGTAGCTCCCTGGCTGGTGCTGGAGAGGGCACACACTTTTGAGCGCAATGCTGGGGCATCAAGGAGTCAAAATACATGGTTTGGCTCCTTTTCCACTGTCATGAGTCAAGACTCCTGCAGGGCCAGTTCCAAGGGAAGGAGTACAAAGCAGAGGCTTGGAACTGGTTAGCTAATGATCTCACCAGTGCCACAGGCATCCCTCAGACTGGTGAGCAGGTCCATCACTACCATGCAGACCTCAAGAGATGGAAGCAGGACCTACTGAACCGAAGGATACAGGAGGCCTGTGACATGCAAGATGCCCCACTACTGAGTAGGTAGCCATGGAATGAAGTATGTAAGACATGCTAATTTAGTCTATATAATGGATAGGTATGTCTCAATATCCCTTCATTTACTTCACAGCTGCAGGTGTCCGTGCTGCGAATCAGCAAGTCTATGCAGATAGGCTGCTAAGGCTGTGCCACCAGGCAGGTTAGTAATTATTCTGCATGTATTGTTATATAAATAGGTGAGAGAGCCTGAAAAAAAGGGTTGTAGCCCAATAATAAAGCCATACAATGCCCTGAATAATTTCTCTGCATGTACTGTTATATAAAATAAGTCAGAGAGCCAGAAAAAGAGTGTAGTAACCCATTAATAAAGGTAAAATAAGTCCGGAATAATATCTCAGCATGTACTGTTATATAAAATAAGTGAGTGAGCCTAAAAAAGAGTGTTGAAACCTATTAACAGAGGTATAATACGTCTTGAATAAGTCTTCTGTATGCACTGTAATATCAAATAAATGAGAGAGACTGCAGAAAAGTGTGTAATGTAATTAATAAAGGTATAATACTTGGAGTGTGTCTGTGTCACTTACTTTGAAATGTTGTACCCTTGCATTATATAAATAGTACTGTTGTATTAAGTGCTGTCAACCCACAATTGGGCAGTCCCATATAAAGTAGATGAAGGAAGTGCCAGTAGCTGTGAAGCATATATACAGTCCTCAACAGTTGGTTAATGGCTGGCATGCATAGGTAAATCTGGCACATGAGTAGCTTGTTAATGTGTTCTCCAGAAATGTGAGTGTGCTACATGAAATATAGTTTTCTGTAGAAATATAACTGAAAATGTCATATGAACACATCCAGATATGTAGATATATAAATATAAATAAAATATATAACTATGTAGCAGTAACATCTGCATCTTGGACAGTTAGTATGTCAGATATAGGTCAGGTATATAATGAACTAGCTAAACCCATTACACAACTTAATGCACGTTGCCTAGTGTAATAATACATGTAGGGGATATACACCTGCAGTGAATAGGAATGTAGTGTAGACTAAAAGTACTTATAAGATGTTAATAGAGGTTTTTTTTACACTTTACTGTATGTGCATAAACAATGCAATTCCACACCTTAATGGGTATGTCTAATCTCAAAACATTTGTTGGGACATATGTCCTATTCTTCTATAAATATCTGTATTTATTTTGATGCATGTGCCCTGTTCAAACACCACAATGTTGGTGGCCTGTTGCCACCAATCATCCCTGCATGCTGTTGGAATGTCCACTGTCTTTCAATATATGCATGTGTGATGCTTGCTGTTCAACTGTTGGAACCCTGGTGTGTTGGGGTAACAGGAATATTACTGCATGCTGTTACAACTAATTTGGAATGCTGTTGTCTATGTTGTAATTAAACACACCTAAACACAGAATGTATGGGAAGGCCGGTCCCAGCGGACCCACCTGTCACACCTCAGCTGGCGACTGCACCTGGCACCAGCAGGTCCGGTGCCCAGCCCGGGCTCCCCACCTCCATTAGTCCTGTGCCACCTTCGGGTGGAAGTGCTGCAGGGGATGGGGCTCGCCCCCCCCTGTGCAAGCGTTGGCAGAGAAGGGCCACCTATCACCCTCTGAAGGGTCTGGGCTGTGGTGCGTAGGGAGATTCAGCGTTCAGTCGCTGATCCCCTATGCCAGCTCGAGGTGAGTGTGGCGCGACTCATGGGTGAGCCTGCCCCTCCTATGCAGCCCTCAGCACAACCACCATCAGGGCTGTGAAGGTGCAGTGGTGACTGCCCATGGGTGGGGATCTCAGTTCCACTGTTACCATCTGTGGGCTCATGGGCTTGCGATTTCCAAACATCCGTCCCCGTCAATTGTGTTCATCTACTCCATGTGTCATATTCCACCCCTGTATGTGTCTTGTTTGTCTTGTCTGTTTACCTCCCCAACCTACCTCCCCAAATATACCTACTTCCTCTACCTCACATTCCACTCTCACCTGGAGAAAAAAAAAAGGGCAATCTGTACCCACAAAAAAATTACGCCCCATACATAGCTGCCCATTTCGCACACATGTCCGCTGGACATGTAAACTGATAATTAAAATTGGCAGTACAACATACTTTGTTGTCCTCACCCCTCTCTCAGGGGTGGAAGGTTTCAAATCTCACTCTAAATTTCTAACATATGCACATCTGTTGCTGGTACAGAAATGGGCAGCTATGGATCTTCCCTACACCCATCCTGCACATCCCGAGCTGCTTTCCCTACTGTCTTTCCCTCTTTGTGCCCCCTTTTTCAACACTTTCCTATCTCCCCATTTTCTTTTCTTTCAAAGAAATTAGCACGGGGTAAGCGGGAGTAAGCACTTTTAAGCAGTAGTTAGCGGGTTTGAGCAAGTGTGCGCATGTGTGCGCTTAGCTAATTATTGCTAAGCATCGCGCAAACCCATGCAAACCCGCTTACAACTGCTTAATAGTGCCTTAGTCACTCTGCATGGCAGGGCCCTTGTTCTGCTGAGCAGAAAATAAAACGCCTATGTCAGTCTCGAACCCCGGAGCTTGGACACACTACACTGCATGAAGTACCACTAAGCCACAATAGATGCACAACAGGTTGGTGCTGTAATAAATATATCATGCATTACAATGAGTGAATGTAAAGGGAAAATAGGAATGCCATAACACAAATCTTGTTCTGTAGATCTTTACCAGCAGTTGTTGTGGAATTGCATGACATGACTGTGAAAAGAGAACCAGCCATTCTAGCAGGAAATAATGTTACAGTAGCACTTTACAAACCCCACACAGTATCAGAGCAGGATAAACACTGGCATATTTGAATAGGGCACAGGCCATACTTCCCAACTGTGACTGCTTTTCAGGGATGTCCCTGATTTGTAAACAAATGTTAGCTGTGTCCCTCAGAATCCCTCTGAAAAGTGCTGACGTTAGGCCGAAAAGTGGGGAATTACACTTAATGAACAATGTCAATAAGTAAGAGTACACACTGCATGCACATCAGAAAAGGTGTATTAATACATATGCTCTGATTCTCTCACAGTCTCAACTTAATGTTTGTAATATATTGCAGGTGTACCTCACTTATATGTACCTTTCCCTGAGGCTGTTCAAATATATACCTGAGTGTATCAGAGGCCTGGCAGAGGAAACACACAGGCATTTCAACTTTTCTGCTGTTACACACTCTGCAAATAGCTTTGGAATGTGCCCCACAAGCATACCCTTATGTAGGAGTACAACACAGAAATATCAAAGGATGTAGCTAGGTACTGATAGCAACCAACCGTGACAATGCCATTGTTCCAGTGCAGAAAAGACCGGTGTGGTGCACAGACAAAGAATAATAGGCTAACCTCTGGCTACCATCTGGATATGTCCACAAGTGGGAGCTACACAGACTACTTGCCTTGTTAGACTAACAGGTACACAGCAACCCTGTATGTTCAGCAAGATAAACATCACACAATAATATATAATGCTCTCTGTACGTCTGCACCCCTACCCAAAAGAACAATATACCTGTGTATTCAGGCTCTACCAAGGATGTAGGTAGGCATACTCAGTACTGAAATGTGTCCAGTTGTCTTGAGCAGCCTGTGCTAATGTCAACACAAATAAACAACAAACTGTTCAGAAGTGAGGTAATTAATATTTACAGTATAGTAGTTCACAAACAGTTCATGTGCCAGAGGAATACATTGCAATAACTACTTTTGTATGGCAGTTAATTGTCTAATTAGAAAAGAAAGTGCATACTCCCATGTATCTTATGTAAGCATTTGGAGGGGTGAGAAAAATTCTACACTGACAAGTGTGTACTAGAAGCAGCAACATTTGGGTTTGAGTACAACATGCAAATCACTGGCTACAACCCTAGCTTCAGATATAAAAAGTATACCAACCTTCTGACTGACACAACGGTGTCCACAGCAAACAAGCATGGGCCCCACTTTGGAAAACTGAAAGGGCTATGCCTACCTAACCTAGCATTTTATAGCAGTGGGCTGCTATGACAGTGAGTACTGCAATTACCACACAGCAGGCTGCATGCAATTAGTAAATGGTTGGCACCAATTGTTGCAGAGGCCATCACATGCACATGTGCAGATACCTAGAAAAGCAGGCTGTACTTGCTGTCCACACATGCAATAATCTCATTGCAGCAAGAGAGAGAAAGAGAGAGAGAGCAAGAGCAAGAGAGAGAAAGAGACAGAGACAGAGGCAGAGACACAGACAAAGACAGACAAAGAGACAGAAACAGAGAGACACAGAAAGAGTAACAGCAACAGACAGAGAAAAAAAATAAAAAAAAGAAAACAAAATAAAGAAAGAAATTATTCCCTTTAAAAACAGATGGAACAGAGCAATACAAAGGAAAGGTATGTAACACATATGTATCTGCTGGCATGTAGTAGATGTTTATGAAGAGTACTCTACATACTGTGTATCATCCATATGTGGCAGCAGTACGTATCTATATGTATCTGTACATGTGCATACGGCAAGGGACATACTGCAACTGTTTGTGAAGGGTGTATATATATATATATATATATATATATATATATATATATATATATATATATATATATATATATATATATATATATATATATACGTTGTTGAAGGTTGTTATGTGCATATTTCTATGTAGGCTGTAGTGTGTGGCAAAGGAAACAGCATGCAGTGCTGGTATATGACATGTGGTGATTAAACACTGTGGGTATGCTCTGTCAGTTTTGCAGTGTTGCAGCCAGTGAGGCCTGCTAAAGCTACATAGGCTGAAGACACCTTCAATGCAGTCTGCACAACACTGTGCAATATTATTACATAACTGTATATCTCACAACTGTCACATAATTAATATTCCCACCATGAAAAGTGGACTGTATATGTGCCTATATGTACGTCTATATGTACAGCAATGGATGTTTATATGTATGTGTGTATGTATGTGTGTGTGTGTGTATATATATATATATATATATATATATATATATATATATATATATATATATATACAGATATATATAGATATATAAATAGAGAGAGGGAGGGAGACATGGGGCATACTTACTGCGACAGGTGCCTGGTGACCAAGGTATGGACTGAAGCTCAGTGCTGACACTGCAGTGCCATCCCTTCTTGCCAGAACACTATACCCATTAACTACCACATAGGTGGTAGTCTATCTAACACCAAAGGTGTGATAAGGGAACATGGGACACAGGTGGATAGTAG
Organism: Protopterus annectens; assembly: GCF_019279795.1. Lineage (NCBI taxonomy): Eukaryota > Metazoa > Chordata > Ceratodontiformes > Protopteridae > Protopterus > Protopterus annectens. Next base: position 261,071,601 of record NC_056744.1, on the reverse strand, counting down.
CCTCCCCTCTGATAATCACAGTGCCACACTAGTCTTGTACTCTGTCTATGTGGTACACGTCATCACAAAAGGTGTGTCATCTAGGGAAATATAGGTCAGTCTTCCCCTCTACTCATAGGTTCATAGGTTGGTACTGTGCTATCTTCCTGAAGGCATATATTAGCCCAGCCATGTTGTGCAGTATTCACCACCCCTTTAGTAGTTCCCTAGACCTTGTACTAGCAGCTAGTACCCTTGGCCCCTATCTAGTAATGCTGTTGGTGTGATCCCTCATCACACTTAAAACCCATTAGAGAGTACAATGCCAACTACAGCAACTGGAAAAGCCACAGACATATCTCACAAAGAGTAATACCAGCCTCAAACAGATGCCCTATGCAGACCGACTCACAAAACCACAGCTACACTGTGTTGCATACCGCCTACCCAGAGGTGACCTCTGCCTAACATACAGAGCTATGTCACACCCACAGCTGTTGGACATCCTCCACGTAAACATATTACAATCCCTCGCAGATACATGCTCTACGGCCCTAAACCTTGTCAGCTCACTAAACAGTACATGCTGGAGGGATAGAGTCCTAATTCACAGACATGCCATACTCTGGAACAAACCACCTATCAATAGCAAACAAAGCTCCTCATTAGCAGTTGTCATAAATACTCCTGATGATTGGTTGGGAGATAGGAAATACACCCTGAGAATCACCTCTGTGGCTCTGGTTGACAGAGGCAAGTGAAATTAAATTACATGTGTGTCAAAGGCCAGGGTAGTGTATGGCTAGGCTGCTGTAGGCCCTAGGGCCAATAGCGTATTACCTACCCATGACACGATGCACACACACATGTACTTAGTGCAATAATTGCTATGTGAGGTTGACTGAGTGTGATAGTGAATGGGTTGGTGAATGTGTGCAAGGTCTGTAAAGGTGTGATAGCTTAGTGTGAAATTGTTTCTGTCATGGTAGTTTGTGTCCTAGCTGTGATCCCAGCAAAGGATGTGTATGCTATTGCTAGGCAGAAAAAGTAGTATGGCATACGGTGTGACGTAGTCCCTTGTTGTCGACTGTGGTGTCCCATTGTAGGCTAAAGCAATACATGTATGCTTACTGAGTGGTACTGCTGGTGAATCAAACTCCCATATGAACTGTAGTACTACCTGAAGCTGTAGGCCTAAACAGTACAGTATGGTGTATGTTCACATTGCTTGGAAACACTGTTTTGTGTGTTCCCTGTAGTCCTCACAGATTACATACCTCAGGCATAAGGTTTTGTAAGTAGTGACACACAGTACTGTATGGTACACAGGTAAAGCTCATCTGGGTTGGCATACATTTGTGTTTTGTATGTATGTCTGATGTGTGTGTAATTATGCCTGTACCATGCCCTCAATCATATCTGTGTTACAGGGTATACGTGTGTATCTAGCAATATGTATAGTCTAGTACAGCAGTATGCCACCTATATCAACAACTGTGCACATATGTTAGGCAGGGGTTTGGCATCAAAGACAACTGTGGTATACTGGTAATACTGTAACTGTACTTTACATTCATTGCAATGGCTGAAATCTTTCTTTATGCATTAGCTTGATATATACCTCCTGTGGCTAGGTGGTGCATTGTGTCACATACAGTGTGCCATGTACTGGTGTATAGTCTTACATACTGGCTTCTCTTTGCTGCTGTGCAGAACATGGTTTGATATATACAGCATGGCAGACACTGTCAGCCAGTTGTGTCCTGATCACTAATATGTGGTATTGAACATGTCTATCCTCTGACAACCAGTCAGATGCGAAATATGGCAGGTAATTGACATCTGTACTGTATGATGTTAAGTGTGCCACTTGACTTGCTCACACATCTTGTTTAATTGTCTTCCAGGGGTATGTCCCATCAAAGAAACCCGTGTTATACAGCTGCAGAGGAGGCAGAAATACACAACAGCCTGGTGCAGTACTACACCCTGCTGTTCTCTAGAACCAGCCAGAACCAGCATGAGCAGACTGCACTGTGGCAAGATCTCATTCGTCGGGTAAATGACACAGGCATGCATAACTGTACATATGAGCAGGTACGCCATCACTGCAGTGATTTAATTAGACATGTCCAGCAGTGTGAGTCTGATATCCGTCGACAACAGCTTGCCACAGGTGGTGAGGTTGCATTAATCTCCCCCTCACCAGAGTGGAGGAGCTGCTCCTAAGTGTGGTGGCTCTTGGCCAACCACAGGAACAGCAACTGACATGTGTCATCATGGAGGCAGGAGCCACCCAGCATGTTGACATGGAGCGTGCAGGTAACATGACCTATCTGTAGACTACTGTTATCTGTATTGGTAGATTATGCATATGTGACATGTGTACTTTGTGTTTAGCAGTTGTGCTGCATAGTATTGTGCAATACTGATATTTGGAATATAATTTGTACGCCTGTGACTGTCGACTGTTGTACTACTGTAGTTTAACAAACTCACAGTAACAATGGCACAGTTGTGGTTACTGACAAACTGTCTCATATTCTTGTATTTCCCTCTCATGTGACAGCAATGCAGCTGGTCGATGCTGGTGAGTGTGTTATAATTGTAATATTGCTAATGAAATGTGCATGTCATTGGTGAGGTGTAGGCCATGTACATGTAACACACCTACACATAATGCATGCTGTGCATGTTTGCTGTGAGACTATGCACATCTCAGTAATGACAGTAGCTGCCTCAATCACATGCAATACACAGAGCAGCACACACAATTGTGGCAACACCATACTGGACATTGGACAGGCATAGCTGATACACATGTACACAACATACACAACTTTGTCATACGCAGTACACCTTAACATGCTACACATAGCATATCCAGACACCCGCTGTAAGGTCACACTTCAGTATCCCACATGTCATCCACACAGCACACATAATATACCTGAGGGGTAAATGCCTATCATTGGGCTGTGCGACACTCTTCAACACATAACACATTCATTTTATTCAATGCTCCCTATTGGGCACCTTACAAACACATGTAATGAGTGGCTGTGAGGCCAATCACTGAACAACAGCACGCATGTGTCAAAGACATGTATACTGTTATTAACACGGGCTGTCTACACTCGCACTGCATGGTCTTGAGCAACAAAATTTCTGCATGCTGACATGTATGATATGATTGTTTGCCTTGTGATACTGTAACCCACCTTCAACCACTATTAAGTATGTTTTAGATTGCTGGTGGTGTGTGTGGGTATCTGCTGTAGTGAAGAGTGTATTTGTGTGCATGTGTGCATGTGTTCTTGTGTGCATGTGTGCATGTGTGCATGCGTTCTTGTGTGCATGTGTGCCGACATCATGTACAGGTCGTAAAGTGTGTTTCCTGTCTCCCTCTCACAGGTGCTGTGTTAGGGCTGGTTCACCGCAGCAGGGAAACTGATGTCACTGAGCCACATAGTGATAATGAAGATAGGTGTGTTGAGGCACAGGCATGTTTTCCAGGGTCTGTCATTGAGCAACCAATTGACAGTACACAGCTGTTCACCCCATCCACGCATACAGTCATACTGCCAATACATCCATCGCCAATGCCCATAGCTGAGGGACAGTGTACTGTTGGCATTGGCCAGGACAGTGTGGTATCCATGGCACATGCATCCCAACACAGCAGCCATACCCAGATGTCTGGAAGTGTACCACATAAGCAGATGTCCAGGGGTTCTCGTAGGAGCACTGCTGCTCATCATGACACTGGCAGATGTGCACAGGTCTGACAACGTCACGCATGTTCCAGGCTGTCATGGAGGCACAGGCACATATGGAACGGTACACCAGACAGGGACTAAGGGCAGAGAGGGCCCATAACACCGCTGTCATTGACAGTATCCGTGACCTAGCAGGTGCCATCCGACATTACACCGAGGTCACTGATAGACATTGGGGAGAGACATTAGATATCCTCCGCAATGTCATGTCCATGTGTCAGGACAGTGCGGGATGGTTGAGACATTGATGTGGATGTATGCCAGCAACATCAGCAGCTGGCAGTCACCGCGGATGTCCCTCAAGCCACAGCTGCTCACTTAGTGCCAGTACCAGCCCCAGCAAAGTTGGGGGTGGGCTCTCCATAGAATGTCATAGAAGACCACGTTCACGTGGCTCTGGACAGTCCCAGCAGGGACCCATGTCCAGTGTGCATCCATCCACCTCAGGGGATAGTACCCAGTCTGGCTTAGTACCTGATAGTGTCAGTAGCACCCCTGCCAGGCACAGGTATCGTATCCGTGGACAGAGACGGTGATCTGTAAAGCCTCGCAAGTACAGTCTGTGGCTGTCCCACAAATACCCATATATGGCAGCCACATGGTGGAACTGTGTGCATGCAGACACACACACATACTCCAGGCACCTAGGGCTAACACATACCCACACACATTACAAAACATTGGCCCATTACAGTATTCTTGCCCCTCACACACACATACATGTCAATTGGATGGCTCACTGTAGGCCTCTGGCAAATCAACAACACACCCTGTGCATATGATGAAACCTGTTCTGCCTCCTGTCATCTGTAACATCGATGCAGGAACAGGCTACCATGGTGCTGATGCACAGGGTGTCTATATAGCAGTACATCAATGTTAGCATGTTGTCAGCTGTAGAGTGTAATGATAAGCTTGAAGGTGTAGCTGAGCAGGCATGATGCATTAAAGCTATGATTTTCATTGTAGTGTTGTTTACACCAGTGTTGGTTCCAATTGTGTATTGTCTGGCCACGTGCCACTTGGCTGTTGTGTGCATTATTGGCAGCATGTGTTAGAGAGTGGACAGTATGTGTGGGATGTGTATAGCACAGATTTGCAGGTGTACAGTTGTGAACATGGTGGAGGTGCACTGTCTGCATGTACGTGCATAGTGGACACATGGCCAGGGTGACATGCTCTGTGTTACACAGTAACACTCCACAGTTTCTATTGGTGGCCAGTATGCATTGTACTACACACATTCTGGAACCTGACTACACATGTGTGTATGACATGGTTTGACACTGTGCTGTGGGTGATACTGTTACTATCTGTCACTGTTTTGCATTCTGGTGGTATACATCACTTCAGCTTGACCATAACCAATCGTTAGATGATGTGTTGACAACCGACACACAGATGTATGACACACAGCAACATTTGGATCCTTCAGGTACTATACAATGCCAGTAACCACTGGTATTCACCTGCACCCATTACTGAGACCACTCCTGCTTGCCATATAGCTCTCTTAGGTACAAGCAATCACAGTAGGGATATGTCCGTCCATGGCTGGTAATGCATACTGTGGCCTATAATGCATTCTCCAGATGACACACACATACTCCACAAGGGTATCATACAGACAGATGCCTGTTGTCAAACCCATGCTGTAAAGCTATAAGCCAAACTAAGCATTGTCATCCACCTATAAGGAACATATTATCCCCACAGTACCACATAGGCAGTAGCCACCAGCATGATGGACAGGTACCGATGTGTACATGCAAACAAGTGTTATGTCATCTCTCCTTTGTTAATCACATGTCCAAAGGTATTCTGGAATCCCTTGGTGGATCACATAAGCAATAAGGGGTCTGCATGCATATCCACAGATTGTTCTACACCTATCATGGACAGACTTTGCTGCGTTTGAACAGGTGTGACATATACCTCGGCTATAGACCCTCACTCACACATTCCAATAGGAATCGTAATGACTTTGTGTGACACAGATGACCTAGGCCAGGGATCACTGCAGTGGCTGGCCTTGTCACAAGCATCTAGATGTGACCTAAGGTCTGGGAAGCAGGAGCACAGTCTGGCAAGGATGACAGCTGTGTTCTTGGAGAAAGCAGGGTTCCCACACATGCAACCATTGAGGTAATATGTACAGATATGTATTTGACACACAGCTAGCTCACATGTGCAATGCATACTGATATGTCATACAGTGGTAAAAGCAAAACCCACAACACACTGACCAACAGTGTCACACACACTCACCAAGTGCAGGATTTTATCCCCTACCTAATTATTTCATGATACTAGAGGAGTACGCATTAACACAACGCACTATGCACATTACTGTCTGTACTCTTTTCCACAGGAATATTTGTAGGATGGTGACATCATCAGACTTGACAAAGGTTAGATTACCACTTTTGATGTGTTTCACTACTCTCCTAAAAGGTTCTTCCTTCCCAAGAGGAAACACACACACACACACACACACACACACACACACACACACACACACACACACACACTTGGCAGGTGCAGGATTCAAACCCCTACCTAACTACTTCATATTACTAGAGGAGTACGCATTAATACAATGTGCTATACAGATTAGTGGGAGTTTTATTTTCCACAGGTATACTTGTAGGATGCTGACATCATCAGAGTTGACAAATGTTAGATTACCACTTTTGAGGTGTTTCACTACTCTCCTAAAAGGTTGTTCATTCCCAAGGGGAACACACACAAACACAGTTACCAAGTGCATGATTCAAACCCCTACCTAACTACTTCATGATTCTAGAGGAGTATGCATTAACACAACACGCTATACATATTACTGGAGGTTTTGTTTTCCACAGGTATATTTGTAGAATGATGACATCATCAGACTATACGAAGTGTGTTACATTAGGTGACATTAGTTGGCCTACATTGAATGAATGTCTAGACACTTTGGCCATGTGATCATCAAAGGTGAGTTTACTATCTACCTGTGTCCCCAGGGCCATAATTACTTTCTCCATACATGCTGGATTACCACCTATGTGGTAATTTGTGTGCACTTTGTATTACCCAAAGGGGATGACTATGCATTCTTTGCCATTCAGCTTGAGGGCATTGTTATGACACCAGGTATCTGTCTCTGTAAGACACTTCTGGAGGATGTCTGTGTCAGATGTACAGTCAATTATGGACCACAGTTTCCAGTCATCTGCAAATCTGTTCAGCCTTACACCTGCCATGCTTGCCTGTAACTCTGAGCAGTATCGACTGAACAGGTGGGGTCCCAGGACCAAGACCTGTGTTATGCCATGTGTGACTGGCTTAGAGTTGGACATGGCACCCGCAACTATGAACATGTGTGTTTGATCTGTGAGCCACTTGGCCACCCATCCTGTGACATAGCTGTTCATGTTCAAGCTGGTACACTTGTCCATGATGACGGAGTGGGGAATGGTGTGGTAAGCCCTTAGTGAGGTCCAGGTGGGCTGTGTGGACTACTTTCACCTCCATCTATGTTCATGGTAACTGTTTTAAATAAGTCAACTAGGTTTGGGAACCAGGCTATGCCTTTAACAAGGCAAAGTTGTTTAGAGTCCAGTGTCTGGAGATCTCCAATGTCTCAATGTATGGGTTCCATGATGATTTACTCAATAGCTCTGTAGATCAAGCTGAGTACACATGTTGGGCAATGGTTTCCAGGTTCTGTTTTGGTACACCCTTTGTGGAGCTGGATGACTGTTAGTGTATGGCATTCTTTGGGTACATAGCCTGTGATACGCTTGAGTCTGGACAGTGAATGTAGGTGAGGGTGTAGTTCCTTGTGTGCCTAGTGTAAGACGCAGCCTGGGACAACTTACAGTCACACTGATGCTATGTTCTTAGCTTTGGTGAGGGCTGTCTTTACATGCATGTCCATGACGTCTGTGTCTCTGGATCCTTCTGTGACAGACACAGGCCCTTTTGGGAGTGATGGGGGGGGGGAGTTTACACTGCACTTGTCCCCCTGGGTGTGGGCAATGAAAGTTGGTTTGGTGTATATCATTACTTTTTTCAGTAGCTGACAGTATATTTGGAAGTTGACACCTACATGTCTGATATAGGTACAGAAGGCTTTGTGGTTATTATTCTTACATTCCTTGGCAGTTTGTCTTTAGAAACTGTGTTTAGATTATTTTATGAGTGATCAATGTTTCATCCTAATAATGATCAGTGATGCCTTTCCTTTAGAGAAGTTGGCTCTATCAGGTGTTAGTTTCTTCCTTCAGTTGTCTAGCTTATTTATGGGCAACGACCACCAGATTTTTTTTTATTTTTGGAGGAGTGCATCTTGCTTTTATTTGTGATGTCTCGATCCATGCATCCCTGTAGATGCTCGTAAGATGCACTTGTAAATGATTTGGCAGATTGTATACCATTATCCTATAGCAAGAGGGCTTTGGGACTTTCCACTTTGGTCTTGGGAAGTGTGCTGTTTGCTTTTGAAAATGTCTTCACAGTGGTTTCATTGACTGCGTGTGGGGGCGGGATGTGGATGTCCAGTGTGATTACTTAATGATCTGATATTACCAGCAAAGTTTTTATCTCTGTTGTGGAACACTGGTACCCCATGTTGGTGATGATCATGTCCAGTATGTTGTCACCTCTAGTGGGCATGCTGACCAGCTGTTCCAGGGTGTTAGAGTTTCTTAACTCTAGGACACATTGGGCAAAGGACATTGTATACGAGTAATTCACCCACTCATTGTTTGGGTAGTTGTAATCTCTTCATATAATGGTGCTTGATATGACCTTTATATTTGCCATTGTTCTCCAGAATACTTAGTGAGGTTCCCGAGACAAGATACATGATCTGTAGCAGGCTACAATCTGATGGGCAGCTTTGCCCAATATTAGTTGCACTTGCATGGCCTCCAAGGCCTCATGCTGTGGCAGTAACCTTTTGTATTTCACTCGTGGTCTTGGGTCCAAAGGTCAGGGTGACTGTGAGTGTTTTACGTGGATCATATCCAACAGCTGCATGTTTGACATAGCTCTGGATGTTACGCAGTGAACACCTATGAGTAGGCGATATGCAAGGGAGTACAGATGGAGCATTTTGAGATGGTCTGTGTATGGCATATATTTCAGGCCAATAATGCTTTTTCTGAGGTATTGCTGCTGGCTTTCCAGTTGTTGTAGTTGTCTTGTGAGGTACATAGCAACAGTGGTGTTGTACTATTTTATAGTTCTAGGGAGTGGTGAGTTGAGGGGAACAATGTCCTCTTTTATTTTGCATGAGACACATTTTGTGATGAGGTGTGCCACATAAGAGGGTTTCCTGACTACTGTGGGAATGTGCTTATCACAGTTGTATCCATTGTCCACCCATGACCCAGGGTCTCTTGTCACACTTAAAGTGTGAGGTATACTATGACCTATGTTGTAGTTCTTGGCTACAGAGATTTTAACAAAGGTGATGATATTGCACCTTTTGGCATTGAGCTACAGCCCATGGCTTGGACAACAGCCATCTGTCTCAGTGAGGCCCTTTGGTAGGATGTCCACATCTTTAGTGTTTACAATGATGATTCCTAGTTTGCAGTCCTCTGGAAATGTCAGTAGCCACAGAACCTCCATGTTAATGTTTACTTCAGGGAAGTAGATACTACACAGCCCGGGAAGTTATCTAGTCCCATGGCTGCTGTGATACTGGCTTCAGAGAGTGTTTTTTACCTGTGTAGCCATGATGACAGCAACTTTGCAGTCTTCCTATAGACGTGTGCTCTTTCAGTGGTGAGAGGGGGGTAAAGTTAACACTGATCCTATCTGCCAGGATGTTGCTAATATCAGTTGGCTCTGTACATTTAGTGCCATTGAGCTGTAATTCAGAACAGATCTGAGTGTAACCATGACATGGACCTGTCTGTTGGGCAGAGATCTGCTGCATGGACAGTATGCCACTGAGTACTTGGGTTACATTCATTCTTGTTGCATGGGGCAACTATTTGAGGCCAGTAATCCTCTTGTTAAGATTCTTCATTGTTCTTTCTAGTTGATGAACATGCCTAGTCAGATTCCTTGTAAGTGTGTTGTGGTAGTCTCTGACAGGTCTGATGACTGCTGAGTAGTGTCAACCTCCTTTGACCTACATGCACAGACCTTGGCAGTTTGTGTGTACACATAGCAGGATTTTCAGACCACTTTGTGAATGTGTTTCTGGAAGTAGAGATGACTATACACGTTTGTCCACAGATCCCTTATCATCACATCCGTATTAAGCCTAAGTGTGTGAGCATGCCCAGTATGACCTTTCAGTATCTTCCTGCCTGACATTTGCTTTGTTTGTTTAAGTGTGTGAGCATACCCAGTATGACATTTCAGTGTGATGCAGATTGAAATCCACTACATTTGTTGGAGTGTGTGAGCACGCACAGTATACACATTTATACCATATGTGTATGGTAAATCAAGGTGTATTTTTACAGCAGGGCTCACCTTTGTGTCAGAGATCAACAGGGATCATGCTGTGCCTGCAGCGCTTCCATGAGACACTTTGCATAGACCTATCAACATTTCTACATACAGGGGGGACAGCTATTCTTTGTACATTTCTAACCGTGAGTACACCGGATTGTTACTGTGGGTGTACATAGGATGTGGGTTTCACCTGACACTTATACACATTTGCTGTGCCTACACTGCTATGTACAGGGCACCATTGCAGTCTGTACTGTTGCCTATCATACTGGCTTGAGGCATACTAGTATACTACAGGTCTTAGTGTCCACTGCCACATATATTAGCTTGCGACTTCATAGCCTACACAACCCACATCACAACGCCTGGCCTGATGTTCTCTGTCTACATAGGCATGTGGGTGAGGTTACCCATTTGCCTCATTAGGGGCATGATATAGCATTGCTTTGTGTTTGCATTAGTGTACAATTGTCCTGCTGTGTCTGTACCAATGTAATGCTATCATGGCTTAGTGGTTCAGTACTGTGACTATAGTGCACAGTATCCTGGGTTCAAGCCATGTCATATTTTCATGCTGGCCAGACCAGACTGCTTAAGGTACAGTAAAGCAGATATGAGCATGTTTAACTGACTTTACTCAGCTTTGGCCGACCTTGGCCAACACTGCACAAGCAATTTTGTTTACATATACTACATATTGGTAAAAGCTGCTTACCACTGCTTTATATTGCATAAAACATGGCAACCATGCCTCAGGTGGTGATGCAGGGCTGCCTATATTGGATGCACATACTACACTCCCTATACATATTTGGAAACAGATAGTGTCAAGTTGGGCATCCCTTTTATTTTATGTGCGAGTCAGTGAGAGGTATCATTTCCAAGATTCCTACTGAGCCAGTGTATGTGCTATGCATTGCCTCTTTGCCAAGGACAAGGCATACTGGGTACGCCTCCTTCTGCCTACTGGGGCAGGCTCAGGTTGTTCCTTTTCTGAGTCACGCTGTGCCTGTGCAGGCCTTGGCAATAGTGGGGGCTGTTTGTCCCTGCCCCATGCTGTTCCTGCTGCAGCTGTTTTCGCAGGATCTGATTCTGTAGCATGGCACATGCCATGATAATTTGGGTACATGCAGTTGGTGAGTACTGCAAGGATCCACCAGATGTGTCCAGGCACGGAACCATGACTTGAGCATCCCAAACACATGCTCGATTACATTTCGTGTTTGTGTGTGCGCCTCATTATGGAGTTATTGTTCAGGTGTGTGCGCATTTCCGATGGGTGTCATCAGCCACGGCTCCAGGGCGTATCCAGCATCCCCCACTAGGTGACCGTCAGGGATGTCCCCATTTGCAAATGTCTGGTACAGCTGTGACAGATGCCAGATATGGGAATTGTGGTAGCTTCCAGGGCACCCAGCGCACACATTCAGTATTATGCTCGGGGCATCACACACGACCTGGCAGTTGGAGTGGAAGCCCTTGCGGTTGAGGTAGGCCCTACCCCGCTCACCAGCTGGTGCTTTGATGTGTATGTGCGTGCAGTCAATTGCACCCACTACCTCAGGGTATTCCTCTATTTGCTGGAAGAGATGCATATTGCTGGCCAATACCTCACGGGAATTGGGGAAATATACATGATCACCAACATGTGCTGACATGGCATTCAGGAACTGGTGCAGCACCCTTGATGCTGATGCCTGTGAAATCCCCATCATATCACCAGTTGGTCTCTGGAAGGTACCTGTTGCTAGTATTCTTAGGCCAACACATACCTTGGTTTCCACTGGGATGGGTTCCCCTCTGTTGGTTCTGTGTGTGAGGCGTGGCCTGCACAGCTCAACAATTTGCTGCAAGAGCTCTCTGTCCACTCTATAGTGCTCCACTATCTCCAGCTCATGTAGCCCCTGGTAGGTTATCCTGGATCTGTACACTCTTCTCCGTCTCCTCATTGTGGGTTGCTCGGCAGCATTCGCAATGGCACCACCCTCAGCATCTTGCACATGTTGCCTTATAACAGCAATGGCAGCCCCTAACATTTTTATGTCTCAGTTTCAGCTTTTTAAGTTTTCACTTCTCTTTGTTGACTGCAGTGTTGCAGTGTTTCTGAGAAAAACACGGGGGAATGTTGTTTGCAGAGTTTTAGGTGCTGGGCTGGGCTGGGCTGGGCTAGTGTACTGCCTGTGTAATTGGCTGATTCTGATTGATTTCACCTGGCAGCTCTGCTAGTTCTCCTTGGTTAACTTCCTACTACTTCCTTTCCTTCCTTTTCCCATTTCTGTTTCCACAGGGGCAGCACCGCGCAAACACGCTCACACATGCGCACACAGGCTTACACAGGCTTACACAGGCTAAGGCGGGTGCACATTAGTGTATACTAGCTTTGACGGCCTTACACAGGCTTACACGGGTGCACACCCGCGCACATAGGCTTAGACGGGTTTACACGAGCGCACACGCATGCAGACAGTGTAAGCAGCTTTGCAAGAAACTTTAGTGATAGCCATGGCATACACCTTCAATTTCTTCATTTCAGTTTAGACAACTGTAGACACACCTCTTTTAGTCCTGATTAACTCACAGCAACCACATGCCACTCTGCTCCAATAAGCTTACAGTCTTTTTCATACATACCCCCCTCATGATGTCACCCATCTCCTACTCTGTTACTCCCCTTTTCCTACTCTTACACACTAGGGACATGGTTCACATAGCAGGGAATATTGGGATTCACTATCCTTATCCTCATTTGCATAGGATTGCTTACTAATGCTTAGTTACATCTCTCATATTGAGCTTCCCCCCTTAGCAACCTCTACTCAGTAGCCATGTTGTCTTCAGCCTGCCGTTCACTTGCATGGCAAATTAATATTTTGAATGAATTCCCTACTTGTGCCTTTTATTTTTTGGTTTTCTGTTTTTTAGAGCGCAGCACGTTTGGGCGGCACTGTGCTATGCTTAAACATCAGAGATAGTGGTAAAAAAAAAAAAAATGTTATTTTTTATTTTGCAATGGAAAAAAATGCCAATGGCCATATATTTGGCTATTGGCATCCTTCCTCAATTGGATGCATCCTTTATTTGGAGCTGTCACGGCTCCGTTTTGCTATTTGCAGAACGGTACTCAGTTGACAACTGAGTACATTTCTGCAAATAACACTACTCTTACTCGGACAGGTTAGGGTTTCATGGATCGCAAATTTACCTCATTTGCATAGCTTTCGGCAGCAAATGAGGTAATTTACATAACCTAAAAGAACAAACGCAAACACCCACCAGGGCAGAGTCAAGTAACACACTTTTAGTTACCACAAAGTCAAGTAACCAAACCACGAAGGCGGAAACACCACAGACGTTTATTGGAACAGGCAACAAGTTGCAAACTAGATACAGACTAAGCACTGTTAGAATGCTTTCGCCAAACAGTTAGGCATCATCAGAGTCATAACAATCAAGCATAAATCTCATACATTTTAAATACCATCATTGTCATTACCATTGGATGCACCAAACCCCTCCCCCTAAAAACTTTAATTATACAACCTCATAAAAAACAAAATTTAAAACATTTTTAATAAATAAGAACACCTATCTACTAAAATTAATTCTAATGTACATAAGTCCTGTCTATTGATCACATTACAACTAATTTATTCAGGAATACAAACTTTAATCAATTAAAATCTTTTTAAAAAATTAAAACATTTCCAAATAAATGTGTATCTAATACAAATTATATCTGTTGAGATCTAAGTTTTAAAATGGGTTTGATAGAAATGTGGTCATTTAAACCTGGGGGTCTACAGGCATCTAATCTGATTTGCCATTCTGTTTCCAAGGCCCCAACACGGTTGACCACATCCCCACCTTCACCACAATCAATTACCCGGCCTATTACAAAAAATAAAAACTTTTAAACTCACTACATTGTGTACTATGTACATAAAGTGCATTGTGCAGATCTTTGTTTTTAATTGATCTTAAGTGCTCAGAAATCCGGTCTCGAAGCCTCCTAATAGTTTTGCCTACGTAGTAAGCATTACAAGATACACAAGAGGCAAGGTATACAAGGTTTTTTGTACAACAATTACACTGTCCTGGACATTTGATAGTGTATTTATACCCTTCAACACATACATATGTACCCTCATTCACAAACCTACACATTCTACAAAATCCACACTTTTTCATATTTGACCTATAATTTATTATTTTGTTCTTTTCCAAAATGTCCTTCAGGTTCTCCCCTCTAGTCAAGATGACGATTTTAAGGTTGAAATGTTTAAATTGATTGGGATGTTCCTTGACCGTGGATACCCTTTAAAGCTCTTACTTAGTGTAAAAAGAGAAATAAGGAGAGAGAGGCGAGGTAGATACGCCCCGATTTTATTGGGTGGTTTGACCTCAAGAGAAGTGAAGGATAGGGAGAAGGAAGAAAAGTTAGAAGGTCCACGGTTAGTTGTCAAATATAATGGGATGACACCCGTCCTTATCAAAATGATCAAAGAAGTTTGGAGTTTCTCTCTAAGTGAAGAGGTTAAAAAGACACTGGGTGAAAATCCTAATATTGTGTACAGTAGAGGGGAGAACCTGAAGGACATTTTGGAAAAGAACAAAATAATAAATTATAGGTCAAATATGAAAAAGTGTGGATTTTGTAGAATGTGTAGGTTTGTGAATGAGGGTACATATGTATGTGTTGAAGGGTATAAATACACTATCAAATGTCCAGGACAGTGTAATTGTTGTACAAAAAACCTTGTATACCTTGCCTCTTGTGTATCTTGTAATGCTTACTACGTAGGCAAAACTATTAGGAGGCTTGAGACCGGATTTCTGAGCACTTAAGATCAATTAAAAACAAAGATCTGCACAATGCACTTTATGTACATAGTACACAATGTAGTGAGTTTAAAAGTTTTTATTTTTTGTAATAGGCCGGGTAATTGATTGTGGTGAAGGTGGGGATGTGGTCAACCGTGTTGGGGCCTTGGAAACAGAATGGCAAATCAGATTAGATGCCTGTAGACCCCCAGGTTTAAATGACCACATTTCTATCAAACCCATTTTAAAACTTAGATCTCAACAGATATAATTTGTATTAGATACACATTTACTTGGAAATGTTTTAATTTTTTAAAAAGGTTTTAATTGATTAAAGTTTGTATTCCTGAATAAATTAGTTGTAATGTGACCAATAGACAGGACTTACGTACATTAGAATAAATTTTAGTAGATAGGTGTTCTTAATTATGTAAAAAAATTTTTATACTTTGTTTTTTACATTTTTTATGAGGTTGTATAATTAAAGTTTTTAGGGGGAGGGGTTTGGTTCAACCAATGGTAATGACAATGATGGTATTTAAAATGTATGAGATTTATGCTTGATTGTTATGACTCTGATGATGCCTAACTGTTTGGCGAAAGCATTCTAACAGTGCTTAGTCTGTATCTAGTTTGCAACTTGTTGCCTGTTCCAATAAACGTCTGTGGTGTTTCCGCCTTCGTGGTTTGGTTACTTGACTTTGTGGTAACTAAAAGTGTGTTAATTTACATAACCTAACCCTGTCCGTGTAAGAGTCGTTTTAGGAGCTCTCTTGCACGCCCCCGCTGGGTGTTCCTGGATCACTCTGCAGACATGCTGGCTGCATGGAGTCTTACTCTAGTCTTAGACTCCATGCAAGCCTTTGTGAATCCGGCCCATTATTAGTTTGCATGGTCCATGTTTCATGCTGGGAGCAAGGTCATAAGTGTGTTGACATTAGTGCATTCAGTGTTAACATATCAACGTTAGTGTTGTCAACAAAAGGTCGACTTGACCTGCAACAGTAGATCCTTAAATGCATACAAAATTGCAGGTTACAAAATATAACAAAAGGAAAAAAAACAAACTTTACTAACAGTACATCTCTGGAGCACTCTCTCTGTCCTTTTCTTCCCATTACAAAGAATGTCTGGCTGGTACCTCCTCCAGTCATTATAGCTGACCCTATACTGCTTGATCATCTATTGGATGACGATGTCCCCTGTCACTGCTCTGGTGAGACAGTGCTAGGCATCCACCTTATACTACAGGACCTGATAAAATTCCCATGCCACACTGTCCCCATGGTGCATACAAAGCAGACAGAGAATGACTTAACCATTCTTGAGAATTATGTGCTATCTCCTGGTCAAGCTCATTTCCTGTTGAGAGATTTGTTGCTAACTGTAAACACAGGAGTGAGGTCTGCAGCAGAACTGATAACAAGTCCATGACTAAAGGTGTAAAACATGGTAAGCAAAGTGGAGCTGCATGGTATACACTTTGACAATGAAACTACTTGTGTTTCTGGGTAACTTGAAGTTTCACTGGCTGAGTATGGAAGCTGCATGAAGCCCTGTGCACTTCTTTTTCTTTGAATTGGCATGCATATTGCCCCTTGTAGGTGTAGAGGCATGCGTATGATACAGTTCTGAACTTTCCATGGTGGTCTGCTAATTGGCGTAACATGCAGATTGACTGATTCAGAGAAATTTGCAAGCCAAGCTTTCATTTATATAATACCCATCATGCATAGAGGCCCAAATCTGCATGATATTAGAGACTGCCACTGCTCACAACACATCATGCCATGGATGAAGTTATAGAGCTGCAGGAAGAAAATAAGTTACAGGTGTTACAGCTGCTTTAAGAAGGAATACTGTGGAATGCTGATCTTGCACAAGGTATGTGCATTTTCTTTCACAGTAATAGTTGCAAAGACAGGTACATCTCTGCTTATTATTGCAAATACATGATAAGGGAAATTACAGCAGTAAAAGAGCCATAGGGAGTGGCATGAAAAGGGGATATCAAAGCTAAGAGAGGCACACCCAGCACCAATTGTAATCTGTAGGTCTGAGGCAGGTCATGCTTAATATGGTACAGAAGAGAATACACCTTTACAAGTGTACAACATCTGGGAAGACTTCATCTGGGTGGAAATAATGAAAGGGGGGCACTGACACTATTGTCATCTACAAATCATAAGACTCTGTGTGTAGTGGGTTTGTAGAAGGGGTAATATTGTCATGAGAGATTGATGACCTTAAAATGTTAGAAGGGTATGGGAGGACTCCTGTGTGAGAATAGGCAGTCAGTACTGTCATGGTAACAGTGTTTTTCATGCACACAGCAATATGTCCTACAAGGAGAAGAGTAGAAAACCATGAGTTCCAGAGAGAAGAAAAGTAGAAACAGCAAGTTCTCTAATGCCGAAAATGAGTTATTATTGAAAGACCTCTGTCTCCATGATTGAAAGGCACAATGCTGCTGACCATTGCTACCAAAGTTGTACTTAGCAGGATCCTGTGGCTGAAATGAATTTTGCCATTGCTCTGGACCACAGTTATGAACAAGTTAGGTATCAACCATCAAAATTACCTTAGCCACTGAAAATGGTCTGTTTGCCTTTTACAGGAAGATAGGGTGATCGAAGGGATGAGTTGGTCTAGCCCACTTTCACTCTGCCAGAAGAGCAGTGAACTCCTCATAGCCCCACGGTGTGATGCTGGACTTAGCAATGGACATTGGAGACAATCTGCAATGTGCTACAAGAGTATTCACTGGGGATGCACCATGTGGATATTGTCATACTTGTTCTAACATATTTTTACCTTCCATTTCTTCCCTACTCACTTCACATCTCAATCATGCTGCATGTTTCTGGTATTATAGGACATTATAGGTATAGTCTCCCTGGGCACCTGTACACGGTTAGATATTAGTCAGTACTGTTTGTACACATTGTATTATTAAAAGTGCACTGGAAGTATGATAGAGGGGTTGGATTATGACTTATGCTGGTCATGGTGTTTTGTTGTATTCAAAAGTGAATCTCTATCCAGCACCACCACTGAAGACCTTCCACTGCCTGATATCAAGGAGTCATCTGACTCTAATGCTGGTAGAAGGGGTGATCACCTGCCATGGTCACTATATACAATATGTGTATTAGACACAGAGACTGTGCCCAGGGGATCCCCTACTCAGTGGATATAGAATTTGTGCCTAGAATTTATTTCCTTATTTATTTATTTATTTATTGTGTTTGCTAACTGACAGGGTGGGCTGGTCCTAGGACCCTTGTCAGTCGCAACCTGGGTGCAGACCACAAAAACAAGTTGCATTTGAAGGACAAGCAATCAAAGTACAAAACAAATGAAACGCATTAAAAATTGTACATAAAGACCAGCCAATATACAGAACAAGTAATATAAAACTTGTTATTAATGCAATGGCAGTCGAAGGAATACGCTTAGTAAGATAAATATCAGATTACACTTACAATAGTTACTATTCTCAATATTGGTGGCAATAAATGTCAAGTGACTGAAGGTATTTAAACCAACTGCCATTTTGTTGAAAATAAATAACTATAACCACTTTTGGCAAATTTTATTAAAATTTGTTAGGAAGGCATGCCCCCCTGCATCACACCATGTGAAGGGGAAACCCCCATTCCTAACTTATATAACTATATATATATATATATATATATATATGTATATATATATATATATATATATATATATATATATATATATATGTATATACTAACTTTCAGGTTGCACAGCAGTGGGGAAAAGTGCAACCTGAACAATCACTGAAAGCATTTTAGAATATTTATTTTTGACCAAATGGCTAATGGTTTGGTACTTAACGTATTGTCGCAACCACATTCCAAAAGTGGTCTGACAGAAAGACACACCGGCTTCGGCAAATGCCTCCGTCAGTATAACCAATGTGTTTGACAGTTGATGGTGGTTGTGATTAGACTGAGGAAGGTGTTTACTGAAAATGTCTGAAAATAGTCCTTTATAACTACTGATTTTTTTCTGTGAGTCCAGTTTAAAAGAAGTGTACTGTAGTGACATACTTTGCTTTTTTTTATCTATGTTACATTTTTCTCAAACTTTTCTCCTACTACATGATGTAATTATCTGTATGTATAGATTAGCTGTTGCACTACTTTTTACCCATGTCCTGACTGAAGAGGGTGAGTAGACTGCATCACCTACCCAGTAAACAAACTGTAAATATGTTTATTTCTCATGCAATGAACCTGAAACTGCCTTTTGCTGAAATGATAACCTACCATAGGATTGCAGTTGTTTTAATAGCTTTTCGCATATGCTGCAGTGACTAGGTTGTGTGCAGAATAAAAACAAATGTTCCTTGCAGATTTCACAAACATAAAAACCTGGGAAATAGCAAACAAAATTGCATAGTTTTTGTACTAACTGTTACATATATACCTATACTTTACTGCTTCCTGTAATGACTTACAGTTTTTCCTTTGTATGTTTGAAAAGTTTGAAAAATTCAATAAAAATATATTTGAAAAAAAAAATGTAAATTTATAAGTGATAATGTACAGAGTACCCAAGAGCAAAGCACATAACTGGAACGTGGTTGCGATAATATACCCATAGTTTTAACTGCCTTCAGTAACTCAATTGCATCCAAAGATGAGTAACATATTAGGAATGCATGTATTCAGATATGTGTGTTAACAGCATTACATAGCAAAGAATTTTATCAAATCATCAGTGTTGCACACAGCAAGACACGCTGCACTGAAAAATAAAGCAAAAGTAACAGGTTTACATCAAAACCCCAAAAACAAAGTAAAAATACATAAACAATATTTTTGCAGAGGACAAGTCACCATGCAGTCCCACCCACATCATTCAGCTTTGGGGGAAAACAACAATTATTTTACTCTACTATCTGCCCATCTCTGAAAAAAAACTCACAGATTATCAATGCAAGTGAAAGAAATGAAAAGAGCACATCCATTTGCTCACGCTGATAACATACAACAAACTGCACTGAACTGAACAGTATCAGCATTTAAATTAACAATCTCCAACATAATGTTACAAACTGAAGTTCAGCTAAGGCAGAAGTGATGTAATGAATGTTACTGTACAGCAAGAGTTAGTATTTATGTATAATCTAAAGAAAGGATACCAATAGAGGTATGGGGACTTCTAAGATGACTGCACACTGATCAGCATCTTAACTTCATCTCCCCCAGTGTGAAAACATCTTAACTTCAGCTCTCCCAGTGTGAAAACAAAAACTGAGAGTCAACAGATCTTTGATTCCTAGACTTGCTCTTGGCTGCTGTGCATCCTTGGTGCTCCACTGTCCGTACACATTCCTTGCAAACAGCCTGTCCTGCATTGAATTAAGAACCTGCCCCACCTGACGACCTGGACTCTATGTTTTAAAATTTGCACCTGCTGCCTCCTCCTATTTAAGGAATAGAGGCCAAACTCTCCCCAAACTCACCCCCTCAAGGAGGCAAGAAACCTTGCAAACAGCCTGTCCTGCATTGAATTAAGAACCTGCTCTACCTGACGGCCTGGACTCTCTGTTTTAAAATTTGCACTTGCTGTCTCTTCCTATTTACGGAATAGAGGCCAACCTCTCCCCAAACTCACTCCCTCAAGGAAGCAAGAAAGTATGCTATCTGCTATCAGCAAGTAGTACTTTGTCTAAATAATTACTGTATATATTATCCTTCCTTGCATGGACAGACAGCAGCCTTAGTCCTCTTCTCTCTACCTCCTTCCCTTCCCCCCTCTTGGCTTTACTATTTCTCACCTGTACTACCAGGTCCACTGTTTACCTTACCTTATCCACTGTAGCTGTATAGTATTCTGCCCACTAGAAGGCACCATTTCCCCTCTATAGCTTTCCCACTGACTCACATTAGAAATTCCTAGGTAATTGTTTTACATTACTTATTTCTTTGTAGACCCACTGTAACCTTCCATATTCACTATACTTCAGTTAACTAACCTACCTACCTACTCTGACCATTTTTAAAACTATCACCTCCTTTAACTACCTCTACCTCAACTCATCTCCAATTGTCAGCATTTCACTGATTGTTTTTTACAGGTTTTCCTCCTTCACTTGGCTCTTTCCTACTTCCTTATAGCTATTTACTTCTTTTTTTCATTTTATTACCTATTGCTATATATCTTGTCCCCTGCTTTCCTTGTTTCATTACATACTTATCCCCCTTACCTCTCCTAGCTTCACCAATCAGACCTAACATTTAATTCTTATTCTTATTCCCTTACCTGACATCATTCCCTGAATCTTACTCTTTTTTGCCGATCTATCTGATACTCCTGCTCCTAGCCTTTGATGGTGTGCACCTCCCCCCCGCCTTCACTCTCCTCCCCACACCACCTCACTTCCTTTCTGACCAATCAAATATACCCTCTCCCACAAGGCGCCATCTTTGATTCCTAGACTTGCTCTTGGCTGCTGTGCATCCTGGGTGCTCCACTGTCTGTACACATTGTAAGTGCATGCTCTGTATCATTGTTTCATATTTGGCACTGTTTTCAGCTGTATCTCACATTTAACTGTGGTGAAACTGTTTTATTACTGTGGTATTGGTCACTGTTCTTGAACTGGGAAAGTGTAGGAGATGTTTTTATCCTGCTAGTATGTTAAATCTTCTACCATAATTTGGCTGGTCTAATTATAGCCATTTTCGGCTACTCACTTTAATTTATCCTTGAAAAGTGTGGAACTGTTACAGTGCTGATATCTTTTCCTGCTGCTACCTAAACTGCATACTGTTTCAACCGCTGCTAATAATACTAATTCCTTGGGTGTATACATTAATTCACACTGACAATGCAAGTCTGCATAGTGTGGCTGGCTTATTTACCAATCCTACGATATTTTTTAGCCATGTTAACACTTGTACTTATCCTAAGTGCACTGGTCTAGCTCATCGCAGCAAGTGACCATTTGGTTAAGCGTGTCTATGAGGAACTGTTGCACACAGTCCTAACCTTAGCCACTTTCGTGCACATTGTTATCTTTCACTAATACTGCCTTG
This sequence comes from Protopterus annectens, assembly GCF_019279795.1. Classification (NCBI taxonomy): domain Eukaryota; kingdom Metazoa; phylum Chordata; order Ceratodontiformes; family Protopteridae; genus Protopterus; species Protopterus annectens. The sequence continues at coordinate 261,049,484 of NC_056744.1, read as the reverse complement.
TAGAACTAGCAAATGAAACTTTTAAACAGCCTTTTACATCGCTCTATTTTTTACATTTATTGAACCCTATTTCGTTGTGTTTTACACTCCTTTAGCTATCCTAAGTGCACTGGTCTTGCTCTTCGCAGCAAGCGAACATTTGGTTAAGCATGGTACAAGCATTACACGCTGTACTACAAAGTTTACTTTCACTAAGACCACCAAGTAGAACTAGCGATTGTAACTTGCAAACAGCATTTAACAACACAGTATTTTTACATGTATTTAACTCTCATTAATTGTGTTTTACACAGTGTGTTTGCTTAAACTACACTAGTTAGTCTTATTTGATGCTTAGCGTTCAACAAGTGTTACACTATCACCCAGTCCTACATTTAAACCACTTCAGCCTATGAGCATTATAATGTTGTAGTAGGTTTATCTCAAAGACTATATGATTTATTAGAAGCTGCCCCTGTTAGCCATATGTATTCCTGGTATTAATGGGACATAGTAGTGGGCCTAAGAGACTAGTCAAGTAATTAACATGGGTTTTATATTTTATTTAATTGTTAGAATGCATTTTTTGTAGCCTATAACTGTTATAGTTAAGTATTTTTGTTAATTAATTAATCGAGCTGGCTAAAGTATATATTTGCTTACTATCACTCTATTTAAACCATTGCATTCTAAACTTGTCAGTCTGTTTTTGCACTACTGTTTTTCTGACTAAGACCAGTTTTCACCTGGCTTACTATTAATTGTATGTTTGTCTTCTCTACATTGTCTTCTTTCTCCCTCATCTACCCAGCCTTGCAAACAGCTTGTCCTGCATTGAATTAAGAACCTGCCCTACCTGATGGCCTGGACTCTCTGTTTTAAAATTTGCACCTGCTGTCTCTTCCTATTTAAGGAATAGAGGCCAACCTCTCCCCGAACTCACCCCCTCAAGGAAGCAAGAAAGTATGTTATCTGCTATCAGCAAGTAGTCCTTTTTCTAAACAATTACTGTATATATTATCCTTCCTTGCCAGGACAGCCATCAGCCTTAGACCTCTTCTCTCTACCTCCTTCCTTTCCCCCCTCCTGGCTTTACTATTTCTCTCCTGTACTACCAGGTCCACTCCTTAACTTACCTTATCCACTGTAGCTGTATAGTATTCTGCCCACTAGAAGGCAACCTTTTCCCCTCTATAGCTTTCCCACTGACTCACATTAGAAATTCCTAGGTAATTGTTTTACATTACTTATTTCTTTGTAGACCCACTTTAACCTTCCATATTCACTATACTTCAGTTAACTAACCTACATACTCTGACCATTTTTAAACCTATCACCTCCTTTAACTACCTCTAACTCAACTCACCTCCAATTGTCAGCATTTCACTGATTGTTTTTTACAGGTTTTCCTCCTTCACTTGGCTCTTCCCACTCCATTCGCCCTGCGGGCTCACTCTGCTCCCCTACCCTACCCCCTAATCTCACCCACCCCCATTGCATCTAGCCTTATACCTCACTAACCACTCCCACTTCCTCTTACATCCAATCACATCACATCACACATTAAATTTATCCATCTTATACATCACTCATCCTACTAAATTACATAACCACACCTGCCTAAAACTCCACTCCCAACTTCTTCTGCATTATGTCTCCTACACCCATATCAGCTTACCTCAGATCCCTACTTCTACTCTCAGTTCTTCCTTTCCTTCTCCTCCCCTACTTCTTAACTGCCTATGAACATCTTCATTCCTCTAACATCCACCAACCCATAAAGCAAACATCCCTTCCTGCTCTGCCATCGACCTTGAAACACATAAATATAACATCTGCTGCTAACTATTTTCTCCCACAATTTCATAGAGTAACCCATATTTCCTATCAACCCTACCATGTTAAGAAAGCACATAACAAACTTAATCCTACTCTTTTTCACACATATAGACCACACCTTCACCTCCTACTAGATGGTGACATTCACCCCAACCCTGGCCCTGTCAAAAACAACCCTACCTTCCCAACCATATCCTCTCACTCTCATACCCCTACAAGGCCTCCTAACTCCCTCTTCTTAGCCCACTTAAACATTCATAGCATTAATAATAAAGTAACTCATCTTCATGCTCTAATGGATGTACATAACTTTGACATTCTATGTTTAATTGAGACATGGTTAAAACCATCTACCCCTGACTATGAAATCACCACTCCAGGATATAGTATTTTAAGACATGATCACCTCCACAAGAAGGGAGGGGGTGTAGACTTAATATATAAAGCAGGGCTCCTAATTACACCACTTGTTACTTACCCTCCATCTAAAACCAATTCTGAAACTATTTTTACTAAGCTACAACTAAACACTTGTAAGTCCATCTATATTTATGCTCATATCTTCCCCCAGGTAATAATATCAACTCCCTTGAAAATATCATAAGCTGGCTGTCTACTAACCATCCTCAAGAAACCATTGTACTAGGTGACTTTAATATCAACTGGAATACCTACAAATCTGATAACCCTACCAACCATATAAACCTACAAGGCTTCTCTCAAACTATCACCTCTCCTACTAGAATTCATAAGCCCACCCTAGATTGGATCCTTATAAATACACACTCCCCAAACTATATGGCAGGCATCCTCCCTGATGACATTAGTGATCACTCACTAACCTATTTAATACGACAAAGGACCTACACACCAAAACCTATAACCTTCAGAACTACTCGCTCCAATAAACATTTTAACCCTGAACACTTCCAAAATGAACTGAGAGCTTGTAACTGGTCAAACTTAAAGCACCTCCAACTAGAGGAAGCAGTGTAATACTTCAATACTAAGTTCCTTGAAATCCTAGACTACCATGCCCCATCTTGTACCCTTAGAAATGGCACCAAAACTGTACCATGGCTTACTAAGGAAACTAAACAAAACATTTTATAAGAAACAAACTTTGGGCCAAATGGCGCTCTTCCAGAAACCCAGCTGATCGCTTAAAATTTCAACAGCTCAGAAATTCTACTAAAACTTCTACACTATTTGACAAAAAAAAACTTTTATTTTAACTTCAACAAACCAACCACCGAAATCCTCAGAAATTTTGGTCAGGAATCAATAGACTCCTTCAACCAGGCTGCTCTAAGACACCCACCCCATCTGGAATTACCCAAGACACTCACAAACATATTGCTGACTCCTTTAATAACCTTTTTACTGAAGCTATCCAGTCTCTTGCTAACTCACTACCTCCAGTATCCTCTACTTCACCCCCACCCTCCTCTACCACTCCAGCTACCTTCCAACCCCAACCCATCCCTACATCCCTCATCTGTACCCTCCTTCAGAAACTCAAGCCCTCTACCCCTTCAGCTGACCTCTTACTTGCTAAGTATCTTCAAATAGCAGCCAAAGTTATTGCTTATCCTATCTCTATCCTAATAAATAGAACCAATAAAGAAGGTACCATCCCATCTGTCTGGAAAGTCTCACACATTATTCCCCTACATAAGGGTGGCAAATCCACTGAACTTTCCAACTATCCCCCTATTGCCCTTCTCTCACCCATAGCTAAAATCATGGAAAAATGCATCCACTGCAAACTACTTGACCACCTTCTCCTAAATGGCCTACTAGCCAACTCTCAGCATGGCTTTCGACCATTCCATAGCACCACTACTGCCCTCTTGTCTTTTTCTGACCACATTAACAAAAACCGTAACAACTACACACTATCCTCTGCTATCTTTATTGATCTTTCAAAAGCATTTGACATGGTCAACCATCAACTACTCTTGAACCTTTTTAAGTCCCTCTCACTAGATACTCAAGCACTACAGTGGTTTAAGTCCTACTTAGATAACAGGCAACAAGCAGTGTTTTGGGAAAACACTCTATCTGCCCCTCTTCTTGTCACCCTTGGCATACCCCAAGGATCTATTTTAGGCCCTCTTCTATTATCCATCTTTATAAATGATCTATCCATAAGCATCCCTCAAGCCGAAACTATACAATACGCTGATGACTCCACACTAATATCTTCAGCTGCAGGACCTTCTGAACTTCAGTCCCTTACCCAAAAAGTCTTTGAGCTTGTAGAAGATTGGTTCTTGCAACACAGTCTCCTCCTTAATGCAAAAAAGACTAAACTTCTAATATTTACTCCTACACATAAATCTACCTCATTTAACTTCTCTATCAAATCCAAAAATGGCACAGTCATTTCTCCTGACACTACTACCAAACTCTTAGGAGTCACTATTGATAATAGTCTTAACTATGATACTCATATCAACTCCACAATAAAATCAGTTAACCGTAAACTTGGCTCCCTCTACAAAATCAAACCCTTCCTCACTCCCACAGCCAGAACTACCATTGCCCTTACCCACTTTATCTCTTCTTTCCTTTATGCCTCTCCTATATACACCAATCTATCTAAAACTAATCTCAACAAGCTTGCAATCTCCTATAATAGCATAGCCAGATTTGCTACTGGCTCCCCATTTAGAACCCACCACTGCCAAAATCTGAAGAAACTTGGCTGGCTTGAACTGCACAATCAGATTTTATTTCAACAGCTAATTATTACCCATAAAACCCTGTACTATCCAGGAAAAACACCAATTCTAACAAATCATATCAGCCAATATAACAATCTTAGAAATCTACACTCAGCCCACAAACTACTGGTTTCTGTATATAAACCCTACAATAAAGCAGGTGACTCCCTTTTCTCTAATGCAGTGGGTAAAATCTGGAACCTACTGCCCTCTGAACCTACCTCTCTTTCTTCTTTACAAAAAGAAACTTAAAGTATATCTAACTAGCCACTGGCTATGTCCCTGTACTAACCCAGATTAATATTCTCTCATCCAAGTATCTTTATCATCCATTTCTTCCTTTGCTTTTCCAGCTCTACTCAGTTTTCTCATAGAGTTCACTTCCTACCTCTATGTCAGACTTATTCTTCCCTAGATAAACATTACTGTCTTCTCCCCTATAACTCTCTGTATCTACCTCTTAACCAAATTTCTCCTTTCTCTGTTCTCTTAAACTAGTCTCTCCTGCTGCTCCTTACTTATAACTTTGTTCTAGAATCTCTTCATCCTTCTAAATACTTCCTTCCCACAGTGATTGACTGATGGGGAATACAAAAAAAATTGTTCTACTGTCTTATATCACATATGCTTTTCTACTTTGAAGCACATATTATTATTTTTTTTTATTACTAGTATTGCTAATTGAACTTTTATGTCTTTAAACTGAATTATTAATGTGATGTATATTTTATGTGGAGCTTTTCTACCCGGGCCTCTACTGAAAATGGACATATATCCAGTTAGACTAGCCCGGTCAACAAATGTAAAATAAAATAAAAAATAAAATAAATATTGTGAACCGGAGTAAAATTCAAGTACTGGTAAGTAAATACACTGCCTTGATGCCTGCAAAAAAGAAGCTAAGAGAGCCTGAAAGAAAATCAACTTGAAAGGGAGAAGAGAAAACACTGACTGGGAAGACTCCTGCAGCTGCTCAGCTAAAAACAGTTCAAGCTCCAGCTTTGGTGCAAGGCATGACTTCCAGTAATCTAGAGGAAAAACATAAGTCAAATGTCCTCAGAGCTGATTGAAATAAATAAAACGCAGAAGGAGTATATCAGCTCAAGTAGCAAAAGGCTGGAAAAATTGGAAGAAACCTTAGAATTTTCGGATGAGCTTCTAAAGCCGCAAGAGTCAAAGGTTGAAATGAATGTTGGTTGATTATGAGACTGCTTATGAAGACATGTTTCAAAAAATGGTAGAATTAGAGGACACAACATGTAGGGAAAATTGGAGATTTGCTGCTGTATTAGAGTAACTGGAAGGAACAGACTGTATAAAGTTTATAAAGGCATAAAAAAGCAACTAGACTGCTATTCCACAGCAGGAACTGTTAATGGAATGTTGACAATGTATATATGCTCCAAATCAGGTCATCAGAAAGCAGCCAAGACCTTTATTAGTCAAGATACAAACTTACCAACAGAAAAAGTTAAATCTGACAAAATGCTGGCAAAAGGGCAGAATTTATATACTATTCCCCAAGGTATAATAACTGAGATAGAATTGCCAGAAATTGTATTTCACACGAACATGTCCATTTAATTGAGAACTTTTTTCAAAAAAAAGTTTTGATTAAATTTTAAATAACTATGAATTATACCATATAGGAAAGCACAACAATAAAGACAAAGATTTAAAATACAGTAAAAACAAAACAGAACTATATACAAGATCCATAACAATTATTTTTGTCATTATTAATATTTATCCAAAAGATCTTTTAGTTTTAACCATGGCAGTTTTTTATGTGTATCATTTCGTGATCTGATATAATCAGTATGTAATTCCCTATTACAAATCAAAGAGAGAAAATATGAGAATGAAAGGAGTTTCTGACATTTCCAATTTATTGCAACAAATTTCCTTGCAATTGCAAGAAGTAACCAAGGAAGATGTGTTTGTGTTTCTGGTATTGTATCTGGTATTGGTGCATTAATTAATATTAATGAATCTGTTATTTCACAATTGTCAGACCACAACACTTTAGTAAAATATTTGAATTTGGACCAAAATGGTATTGCAAGGGTATGGAACGCATTATCATGGAACTTATAAACAAAGACATTGGCAACCTTCAAACACCGGACCCCACCCAGTTTGGGTTTGTAAAGGGCCAATCTTGTCTCCTGAATCTGATTGACTTCTTCGAATCGGTCTCCAGCACTGTGGACAAGGGTAAGGCGGTCCACACAGCCTATCTGGACCTCAACAAGGCCTTCGACACCATCCCCAACTCTGGAATCATAGATAAACTTACTAAGCTGGGCATAAATCCCTACGTCACCCGATGGGTTGCCAACTGGCTTACTGACAGAACCCAGACTGTAAAAGTAGCCGACTCCAAATCTAGCTCCAGACAAGTGACAAATGGAGTACCTCAGGGTTCAGTCCTGGGACCACTTTTGTTTGGCATCTACTTCTCTGAAGTACAGGCCAACACTAAGGGACTCTGGCTAACAAAGTTTGCAAATGACTGCAAACTGGGAGCCATTATTGAATCCCCAAATTATATGGATATTCTACAAAAGGGCCTTACATAAACAGATGCCTGGTGCCAGAGCCATGGGCTCAAGCGTAATGCCAAGAAATGTATAGTTATCCCCTTTGGAAAAAAACATGTACCCATGAACTATCACATAGGTGGCAGGACACTAAATATCGAAAGTGTGATGACAGACCTAGGGACACAAGTGGGCAGTGCTCTCACTTTTGATAACCACATTGCCACAACAGTCAGGAAATCCTTCTATGTGGCACACCTCATCACTAAGGACTTTTCATCCAGAAAAAAGGAGGTCATTGTCCCATTGTACTCATCCCTCATTAGACCCATTATAGAGTACAATGCCCCATTTGGTATGTACCTCACAAGACATCTGCAACAGCTGGAAAGGCCACAGAAATTCCTCACTAAAAGAATCACAGGCCTAAAGCAGATGCCATATGCAGACCATCTAAAAAAACTCCAGCTATACTCTGTGGCATATCGTCTACTCAGAGGTGATCCCTGTTTAACATACAAGGCTATGTCAAACCCTGAGCTGTTAGACATGCTCCACTTAAAGAAATCCCAATCCGTCAGAGCCACACACTCCAGGGATCTAAACCTTATCATCACAATGAACAAAACATGCTGGAGGGATAGGTTCCTGACCCAGAGACTCCCCATACTCTGGAATAGACTGCCCATACATGTCAAGCAGAGCGCCTCATTGGCCCTCTTCAAAAGGAACCTTGATGATTGGATGGGAGGTAGGATATTCACTTGGGGATCATGTCAGTCACCCTGCTAGACAGGGGCTCAGAGCAGTAAATATTGTGGGAAGAAATTTCCAGGGAATTATTATGGCTAGGCTTGCATAGGCCTTAGGGCCGATAGCCCAGTACCAACCTATGAACCTATGAACTACCATTGTACATTTTAAAAACATGTGTGACCAATCTGGATTAAATATTTCATCACACCTCCAGCATTTAACTATATTGTTTTTACACATTAACAAAATTTTGTGTGGAGTTAGAAAACTTCTCTGAAGGAATGTCCATGTAAATATTTTCCAGTAAGAGGATGATGATGTATTATTTATGGATTTAAATATTAAAGATGAATTGATTTCAGAAAAGGTTTCTTTGTTGACTTTAGCAGAATAGTTCTGGAATGATGCATCTGGAGTCTGAATTTTAGCACTCAAGGTTTTATAAATCATGGACAAGGATGTAATCTTAAAACAACTCTGTGAGTTTATTCCAAAAAATAAAGTTAGTAATTTAGGAACTGTAATTGAACTTGTATTTAGGCTTGATTTTAATTCATTCACAAAAAAATTCTCTAAATGTTTGTATATTTAGCCAGGTATCATATTTATATTGTACCTAGCTGTAAGAAAATTTGAGTTGAGTATCTTATTATGCAACAATTGATGCCAAAACTTCAAGCCATAATTTTTCATTTTCTTTAATTTATTTAAGTTGAATGAATCTAAACAGACATTTGTGAAATATATTAGGAACATTAGAAACAATGTATTTTTTTGCTAAATAATTACTATACATTATTTTTTTAAATTGTATAAGACATAGTTAATGAAGGGGATGAGGTTCATACAGTTTGTGTTATGCTATATTACATCTTTTAGAATAAAGTATATTCTATCTGTTTCAGAAAAAAATATATATTATCTCCTTCTATTGTAGAATTTAAAAATAAGAAAGACTTGTGAATTTTTTTACAACTTGAAGTATATTCAGTGTTTAACCATAGGCTTATTACATTAAGAATGGTTGATTCAGCATATAATTCAATAGTTGGGAATGCAATTCCTCCTTGTTCCCAACTTTTATAATGTCAGTAAGAACTAATTCTCATTTTTTTTGTGGATGTCATAGGAAATTTAATAGCTGTTAATTTATTTGTTTAATTATTTTTTTTTTTGGTGGGGCAGCAATTAGTGTTTGCATATAAAATACATTTTTTGGTAAAATGATCATCTTTATCAACATTTATCTTTCATCCACCATAAAGAATATTGTGTTCCAGTCTTGTAATTGTTTTTTTAATAATATTGACTAAGTTTTTGTAATTTACTTTAAGTGATTCATTCCAATTCGATTTTATAATCACACTTAAGTATTTAAATTGCTTATTTTCCCAAATGAAATCATTATGATGTTTTAACAAGATGGTTGCTTTTTATTTAATCCAATAAAACTGTACCTTGGTATGTAAAAACATAGCAAAGTGGATTTAAAGCAGTTTGAGAGTTTATTCCAACAAATACATGCATTATACACACATAAATGCATTTAAACACCAGTGTTTTCATCCCATCAATAAAGACTTCATCAGATGACTGAAAATATTCTGTTTACCATTTATATCGCCTCTAACTTTTAAAATAAACCAATCAGACCTGTGCAAGCTTGCAGGAAATAAATAATTAATGAAGCAGTTAAAACCATCTCACACTTTTCTACTTTAAATAGTCTAAAATGTTAAAATTCACTTATATTAAAACATGTTGTGAGTGATATTGTGAACATAATTAAAAAAGATTCAAAGCATAAAAATGTCAGTTAAAACTCATGCTTTTACTATTAGTTTAAAAAGTAAAAACCATCACCATCTATACAAAAAAATAAATAAGTAAAACATTCTCCTTCATGCTGCTTCATTATGTTTGATGCTAAGTACCCTCTAGTGGGTAAAGTAGGTAATGACATCCATAAAACACATTATAGCTTAGCAGATCTCATTTTTAATAGTGAAACTACAGATATGTTGTCATTTAGGCCTGTGGTGTTTGCTGCCTCATGAGTGATCTGCCACCATAATTATCTAAACTCAATTTTCTCTTCCCATAGAGAAACCAGAGTGGATTATGGGAAGAGGGAATTGAGTTTACAGAATTATGATGGGAGATCACTCTTGAGGCAGCAAACACCCCAAGTCTAAATGGCAACATATCTATAGTTCCACTATTTAAAATGAGATCTGCCAAGCTATAACGTGCTTTATGGATGTTATTACCTACTGTGTCCACTAGAGGGTGACTTAGCATCAAACATAACCAAGCAGCATGAAGGAGAATGTTTTTATTATTTATTTTTTGTATAGATGGTAAAGGATTTCACTTTTTAAACTAATAGTAAAAGCATGAGTTTTAACTGACATTTTTATGCTTTGAATCTTTTTATATTATGTTCACAATATCATTCACAACATGTTTTAATATAAGTGAATTTTAACATTTTAGATTATTTAAAGTAGAAAAGTGTGAGATTGATTAACTGCATCATTAATTGTTTATTTCCTGCAAGTTTGCACAGGTCTGATTGGTTTATTTTAAAAGTTAGAGGCTATATAAATGGTAAACAGAATATTTTCAGTCATCTGATGAAGTCTTTATTGATGGGACAAAAACGTTGGTGTTTAAATGCATTTATGTGTGTATAGTGCATGTATTTGTTGGAATAAACACTTAAACTGATTTAAATCCATTCCGTTACATTTTTACATGCCAAGGTACTGTTTTATTGAATTATTGGTCACTTTCCAGTACCCTCCTCATACTTTCTTGCTTTAATTGTTTTTTATTTACCAGTAAGGTCTTTGTTTTATTATGGTTAAATTTTAAATTTGAGATTTTTTCAAAAAGGCTTACGGAATTTATGATATGTTGTAAAGATGAATCAATGGCTCCAATAGTCAATAAAATGTCATTAGTAAAATGCTGTGTCTTAGATCTATAGCTTTTATCCACTGAAAATCCTTTTATTTTAAATTTTTTTTATGAGTGATGGTATGTGATTGTCTGGTGTTTTATATTTATTCTGTGGTTTTAATGTATTGATTCATTCTTGAAAAAGGGTTTCAGCTCAAAAGCTTGATCTAATAAATCCTGTTTTATATGGATGGTCATGCTGTGCCTTTTGTTACCTGATTTTAAAATTTGTTCTTATGAGGTTAGCCAATGGTTCTAGCAATAAAGCAAATAAAAGAGGAGGCATTGGACAGCCCTGCTTTGTACCTTTAAATATTTTAAGAAGGCTTGGCAAAAAAGCACCAATTTTAACATATGAAATTTAATTTTTGTAGAGTTTGGTTATTAGATTAATAAAGTCAGATGAAAAATTATATTCTTTAAGAATGGAAAAAAGATATGATGAATATATGGAATCAAATGCTTTGTCTATGTCTAGACTAATGGTCAGAAGTTCTTTCTTGTTATTATCTGCAAAATATATTAAAAAACAGTCTAATAATGTTATACTGAAGTTTTCTATGGAAAATAAAACCTGTTTGGTCTTCTTCAATTAAGTTTGTTAATGTTGTTGTTGTGTCTTTCGGCTTTTCCCGGTTAGGGGTCACCACAGCGGAACTCCGGTCTGCTAATGACTGCAAGTTGATTTTTACGTGCCGAGTTGCCACCCTTGATGCACAACCTTCAATGAAGGTGCGCCCATTCATGCATGTCTCCACGCAGAAGACGCCCTAACTGAGAATCAAACCGGACAGCATCTTACTGAAAGGCGACAACGCTACCGGAGCACCACCACCGCGGATATCTATTAAGTTTGTTAATAATTGACTTAATCTATTTGTAAAGATGGACATATAGATTTTATAATCTACATTTAGGTGGGATATGGGATGATAGAAGGAACAAGGTTTAGGGGTTTTATCTTGTTTTAGAATAGAAGAAAGCATACCATATTTCCATGAAGGAAAGTTGCTTGAATTATTTCTAAAGCTTTCAAAGACTTGTAATAGAATTCTCAATGTATTATCTGGTAATAACTTACATATTTCTAGTATTATTCTGTCTAAACCTGATGATTTATTATTTTTGAGATTTTTAATTTGGTCTTTCAGCTCTTTAAAAGATATACTGGTTTATTTAGTTTAATGGTTTGTTCTCTTGTTAATTTTTTTTTCACATTTTCTTTAAGAAAATGATCTCGTAAGTCAAAATTAATTGGGTTGGAGTCAATTTTGTTAATGTTTTCATTTTTTTTCTAAAGATTTCTAAAATATCTTTTAGATCTCTGGCAGTCTTGGGGTTTGTTTCTAACTTTATAGGAAATCTCTTTGATATAATTTATATTTTAATTCCTTTAGATTTCACAGCTAATCTATGTAAGCTTTTTGAGTTCACAGAATGTGACTGTATCTTAAGTCTCTCCAAGTGTATAGCTACTTTATGGTTTAATATTTCAACATATTTTAAGTTTAGTTGTTTTAAATCAGAGTTTCTATTTATGTCCTTTGTTTTAAGATGACGTTTTAAGTTATTTATTTTTGTTTTTAAATCTACCAGTTTTTTATCCCATTGTTTTCTTTTATTTAGATAAGAGTTTTTGATTCTTCCATACAGTTATACTTTTAATGCATCCCATATAATAACTTTAGAGAAATCATCAATATCATTATTTTCTAAAAACAAGTTTAATTCTTTTAATAACCATTCTTTAAAACTATTTATTTTAATTATGTATGCTGGGAGTCTTCACCAAAAAACTAGGTTATTTGGTTTAATATTAATAGTAAAAACAATAGCATTGTGATCAGATAATGAACGTGCAATGATTGAGACATCTTGTATTTTGGAGAATATTCTATCGGATGTGAATACTTTGTTGATAAAGGTTTGGGTTCTGAATCTCTTTGAATAGTGTGTACTTCAAAAGTTTAAACCTTTTAATTAATATATATATATATATATATATATATATATATATATATATATATATATATATATATATATATATCTTACATTGGTGGTATCAACAACATACTTTTTTGCAGTAGCTGAAGCACAAAATTCCACTTTTAGCAGTATCCTTTTCCCATAAAATACAATTAAAATCACCACCTATTATTCTATCTCCTTTTGATAGTAAAGTAAATAATTCTAAATATTTTTGTTTCAAATTTAACACCAATACCAGGAATCCAATAAGTGTTCACTAGTGTAATACTGTATTTCTTCATAAATAAGACCTAACCAGAGAATAAGACCTAGCATAGTTTTCCAGGGTGGTCATGATATAAGCCCTACCCCAAAAGTAAGCCCCAGTTAAGACTGTCAACAACACACGATGGACATGTTAAATTATAAAATAATATTATTGAAACCCATTCACTGAGGTTATTGTACTCTGCTCACCATTTTTGGACCATTCGGATACCCAACTTCTTCTCATTGCAGAAAGTCATGAGATTCTTTCCCTGGGAGTCCTCCACAATTCCTACTGTAATCCTAATCATCACTCACACTTGACAGTTGAGATCCTTGGCCCATAAACACTGGCAGGTGTACTTTGATCGGTCAAAGTACAGACAACACTCATAAAGTGCGCTTGCGCACTTAATAATGAATGGCTGTGATTGTGTCTTGTTCACTGTCATGATTTTGTGATGCCACTCCAGTCTCATAAGTCTTCAATTAACCACCCCCCCCACACAAGATGAGTGCAAAAAGAAAGAGCTATTCCGTTGACTACAACAAAGGAATCATGGAGGACTCCCTGGGTAAAAATCTGATGGCTTTCTGCAAAGAGAAGAAGTTAGATCTCTGAATGGTCTGAAAATGGCATGCAGCATACGATAACCTCAGTCAACAGGCCAACGAGGGAAATGCTAAGAAGTGCAAGTGTGGATCAGGTCGGCAACCATTATTTCCTGAGTTGGAAGACATCATCTGTGAATGGTTTGTTAACAGGAGAGCAAAGGCTTTGGTTGTGTGGAGGGCTGATATTCAAGCATTTGCTCTTGCAATGGCACCACAGTTAGAAATACCCCCAGAAGAATTCAAAGCATCACAACATAGGCTGGATGGCTTCCTTCAATGATATGAACTGTCGCTAAGAAGAGCAACAACAATGTTTAAGCTGGAAGATACTGAAGTTATTAAATGTGCACTTTTGTTCAAGTCCTTTGTTGATGACATTGACTTTTCTAAATGCCAACTCTCCAGCAAGATTGTTGTGGATGAAACTGCAGTGTTTATGGGCCAAGGATCTCAAACAATAATTGATCAGAGGGGGGCCTTGTCCATCTACATTCCATCCACTGGTTAAGAGAGTGCACGTGCTACCTGTATTTTAGCAATTCATCAGAAAGATAAGATTGAATGTGTTTCAGGCATTTACATTCTTGAAACTGAAAAGCCTGGTGCACACAAGCAGTTATAAGGAAGTAGGTCCATGCAATGCTGCCACTTGTTTTGCGAGGTGGTGAAAGAGGTCTGCTAGTCTGGGATTCAGCCAGCACTCACCATGCTAAAGACATGAAAAAATTCCTTGCACGGAGAAGAAGAGATCAAATAATGATTCTCGCAGGAATGACTGCCTATCTCCAGACTCTTAATATTGCAATAAACAAGGCATTCAAGGACCATTTGCGCATGGAACTCAATGACTACAGTGAAAATAGAATGGAGAGAAATCGGCATGGAAACTTTGTGAAGCCAAGCCTGTAAGAGGTCGTGACTTGGGTGAAAAATTCTTGGGATAAAATCACTGACAGCTGTGTTGCTAATGCACTATGAGCAGGCTACTTGGACAAGCAGTGTTCATTTAAGGAGAACTCCTTTGCTAGTCATGACAGATTGGGGCCAATGGTTCTACAGGAAATGGAGTTGCAAGAAATTCAGGCTGGATTTCGGGGTTTGGAGACTTATGACAATGTTCCAGAAGAAGATGACATGACTGTATTTGAATAACTTTTCCATTATCGGGGCAACAGAATGGATTACTTCTGCTTTCAGTTTTATTCCCCTCCTCCAAAATACATGTATTGAGATTTTTCTGTACTTTCTGTTAAGCATGAAATATTGCACTGTGAAAGCCAAGGTGTAGATATTCTGAAGTTGAAATGTTTGTTGCCCTGTTTATGTAGAATTCTCACGCAACTAGCGCGTTACTTAGAACTCTTGCCCAATAACAGAAAAGTACCAAATAAATGTGAATTTGTGTACATGAATAAATGTTGATTTTTGTACATGAATAAGTGTCGATTTGTGTACATGAATAAATGTCAATTTTTGTACATGAATAAATGTAGATTGTTGTACAGGGGGGTAAATAAGACATCCCCTGATACTAAGCCCTAATGCGTATTTCGGCGGGGGAAAGAGTTTAAGACCCGGTCTTATTTGTGGGGAAATTCGGAATATTTTTATTAATTTCTAATACAGCAAGGCTCAACATTCCATTTTTATCTGAGTATATATCAATTATCTTAGGAGATATCAAAGATTTTTCCATAATATCATATTACCCCTTCTTTTAACATGAAAATGTGACACTACAAGAACAGAACAGTCTTTAAAGAATAATCTCTCTATGTCTTTCTTAGTTAAGTGTGTTTCTTGTAAGAAGGCAATGTCCACTTTATTTATTTCTAGATATTTATTTAGACTTCCTCTCTTTATAGGACTATTAAGGCCATTTACATTTAAAGATATACATCTATATGTGTTCATTTTGATAATATGTTTCAATACTAAATGTTGTGTTATGGACTCATTCTAAAACTATTATAAAACCATTTACAAAACCTAACATGGAATTTTTAATTCCTATTTTGATGATACTATCATCAAAACTACCTTCTACCATCCCCCGATACATACTTTAACTCTTTCTGATGCTTCTGCCTTTTATTGAATTGTTTATTAGTTTGAATTAATGAAGACGTGTTTACTATTATACTCTAAGAACACTATTATTATCATATTCCTACTAAGGACCTCAAAGGTTAAATCTCTAGAGACATAAAAGTATCTATGCTAAATAATAGAGTTTTATCTATGTCATTTGGTTACCACTATTCAATACTACGGTGGTGGTGCTACAGTAGTGTTGTCGCCTCACAGGAAGACATTGCCCCGTTCGATTCTCAGTTAGAGCATCTTCTGTGGTGACATGCATGAATGGGCATTCCTTCATTAAAGGTTGTGCATCAGTCCCGGCAAGTCGGCACGTAAAAATCTACTGTCAATCATTAGCGGACCAGAGTTCCGCTGTGGCGACCCCTAACCGGGAAAAGCCGAAAGACACAACAACAACAACAACAACAACAACATTTGGTTACCACTATACCTGAACTACATCAAAATATTCAACAAAATTATCTATATTTATTTTAATAATAGTGTACCTACTGTCTACAACTTTTAAATATTAGACTAAAATAAGTTAACAATTTAACAACATCCATACACTCTAATCTATTTATATCTTCATAAATAGGGAACTTAGGCCAATATTTAAATGTAACTAAATGTCAGGAATAGATTCTTGATGTATTACAAAATCAAATATATCAAGTATATTACAGCTCTAAGGGTATATGTTAAAAAATAAAACACTTAGTTATGTTAGATTAACCAATATATTTGTTTGTAAAATAGTATATTAAATGTTATATGGTTAGGTTTAAAAAAATCTTTCTTTTTTTCCATTCTATTTTCCTACTTCTCTCTCTCTTTTCCCTTTCTTTTCTTCTCCCCTCTTTCTCATTTTTCCTCATTTCCCTTTTTCTCTCCCTACTCTTCCTCTTCTCTCTTTTTTCCCGTTTCCCTTCCCTTTTTTCTTTTCCTAACTCTATTTAAGAGTACAGCAACCTGTTTAGAATTTCCTTATTCAAATTACTAAGCTTACATATAATTAGCTATGTTTTGAAGTGTATTGTGTTAATAAACAAAAGTAAATCAAATTAGACAGATTATTATGTTTATAAATATGTGAATATACATATATTTGTCTCAGGATTAAAGCCAGTGGAATTTCTGCATAAAATGTTAAATTAAATATCCAGTATATGTTTGATGACTGAATAAAATACCATAGTGTATGTATTATAGGGCTTTGAAATGCTCTCTGTTTTAATAACTAAAATAAAAGCAGTATACAAAAGTTAAGTACTTTACTTTTAATTTTACTTTGTTCCAAACAAGCACCCAACTCCTTTACCTATTCTGATTCACTAAGACCACGGAATTCCATCTAGTCTTCAGCTGTTTGTTCCGAACATATGACACACCTTATATGATAAACAAGTGTATAGTGATTTAAAATGCAAAACCTTATATATATATATGTATATATATATATATATATATATATATATATATATAGATATAGATATATATAGATATATATACATATATATATATAGATAGATATATATATATATATATACATATATATATATATATATATATATATATATATATATATATATATATCAGACTGTGCTAAGCAACAGATTTTAATTAATTCAGGAAGACGTGTGTTATGCAACTAGTTTCCTTTCTTAACACAATAGTATTTCTTAGTAAAAAGCAAGGAATTATGATACACCACATTGAAATACAAAAGCAACTATTTTAATTTCTGCTTCTTGTAGTTTGAGTTATGAGCTTGCAAACGTGCTAGATTAGTAATGTTGTTAGAGCAGTTAGCACATTCAGTTTAAAGTATCTACACTGATCTTTAATAAATTATGAGGTGCCACACGACAAAGGCAAAGATTTAAAGATCGCTACCATTTAAATGGCTACCTCTATTTGGTGTATGTAGCAAACCAATAATATAATGTATAGATAGAATACAAATATATAAGTGTACACATATACACATATACAGATGTATATGCGTACACACATAAATATAGATATTTATATATATATATATATATATATATATATATATATATATATATATATATATATATATATATATATATATATATATATATATATATATATATATATATATATATATATATATATATATTTATATATATATCTATATATCTATATATATATATATATATATATATATATATATATATATATATATATATATATATATATACACACACACACACACACACACACACACACACAAACATACACATGCACTTGCATAATATATTCAAATGTATGCCATCAATCCGGATCTTCCTACTTATTCCCTGTATGTAAACTTAATTCTGTAGAAATCAGGGGGACAGAGTAAAACAGCAAACATAATGAAGAAAGGGAAACTTTTCCCTTTTCCTTTTTTTTGTCCCTTCCTTTTCATTTCCCTTTCCCCTTTTTTTTTGTCCCTTTTCTTATTGGTGGGGGGAGTGCACAACAGAGTCAGTGGTATTCTTATTTGAATCTTTTCCATATTGATAATTGAGTAATATGAGGACAAAGGTGTCACTTTGGCATTTAAATAATTTGCGTGTGTGCACTTTTGGTGACTGCCAATAGCACTATAATATGTCTATAATAGTTGGTCTTTATTAATAAGGGTAGTACTTAAAGATGCCAGATACAGTTATAAAACATAGAATTTAATATCATAGGTATCTTACATGTTTCTAATTTTCATAATAGTGTGGCTTGAAACAGTGTCTTGTTTCCAAAAATCTGGTCTGAAGTTCCCACTGCCCCAACGCGCACGCACACGTACACACACACACACACCCATATACAAACTCTCTCTCTCTGTCTCTAGTTGATACAGCTGTCTCTTAGCGATGTAACTAAAAAATTATTACACATTGTCCCTTTTTTTATATTAGCAATCAGTTATAGTAAAGGAAGATCTAAGTATACCCAGTATCATTATGACCAAGTTTCTACTCAAAATGTAAGACAGCAAGGACTGACATTATTTAAGAATTACTGTTGTGATGAATAGTTAATATTTGTATACATTTTTTGTGAACTCATCTAAGGATCACAAAATCTGTTTGCAATATTTACATATCTGTGCATTAAAAAACTGGACGCTAGGAATCTGTGATGCATGTCTAATAAGAAACAAACCACAAAAAATCATCTCTAATATGAATAAATGTTACACATCACTTAGAGGAGATCACTGGTTGCTCATAAAGTCATTTCCTGATTCATTTTTTAGCTTTCTAAATGGGTAGTTACCCAGTTTCATTAACTGTAAGTATACATTAATGAGTATATGGATAGCTTGTTTTAACACAATGGTAAAAGTAGAATGTAAAAAGCCTGTTCACTTCAGAGCAGTTCGTTCATGTTTCAGTACTCCCATTGGCAGTGGCCAAGCTTTTTAAGAAATGAAGCTGACATCTCAAAATGAAACAAAAGCTCACATCTCCTGAGCCATCAGTGACACCACAGCAGTGTAAGATACAAACTGTTCAGCACAACATATCTCTCACAATGACAACATAGGGTTACCACCTGTCCCACTTTGCGAGGTAGTTATCCAATTTCATTAACAGTAAGTATGCATTAATGAGTATATGGATAGCTTGCTTTAACACAATGGTAACAGTAGAGTGTAAAAAACTTGTTCACTTCACAGCAGTTCTTTTATGTTTCAATACTACTCCTATTGGAAGTGGCCAAGCTTTTTAAGAAATGAAGCTGACATCTCAAAATGAAACAAAAGCACACATCTCCTGAACCATCACTGACACCACGGGAGTGTAAGATACAAACTGTTCAGCACAACATATCTCTCACAATGACAGCAGCATTCATTTAAATTTGTTCTTCTTAGTTTGGAATTTGTGTTTACTATACAGATCGTTAAATGAAGTTTACTACTATAAAATCAAATCATTTACATACTCACTTCTCTGTTTTTTCTCTAAGCTGGAGCTTATGTAATTATATTTTACATTCAACTTCATGTCTGGTGACTGGAGAAGTTGTTGACCGCAACGGAGCTACAAAATATAAGTATCTTGATTTTTTTTGATTATTTTTACAGATTACTGTTTTTACAATTTAATATATATAAAGCACTTTGTCTATTCAGTATCTTCACAAATCCTTATCTGTTTAAAAACTTTCATTTGTCTCTCTAGTGCTTGCTGTCTGTAGGCTATTGTATAAACTGAAACATTTCCTCTGTGTAATTATCTCTTGGCTAGTGGGGGCTGGTTCTTTTGTGTTCTTGTAAAAAAAAAAGAAGTTGTTCTGTTTTTTAAGCCCTAACTTTGGTAGGGTTTCTGTCTTTGCACACAGTGCAGACTGGAGAAGTTGTTGACCGCAACTGAGCTACAAAATATAAGTATCTTGATTTTTTTTTGATTATTTTTACAGATTACTGTTTTTACAATTTAATATATATAAAGCACTTTGTCTATTCAGTAACTTCACAAATCCTTATCTGTTTAAAAGCGTTCATTTGTCTCTCTAGTGCTTGCTGTCTGTAGGCTATTTCTCTCCCTCCCTGTTGGTGTCTTGCTCTTATACTTGGTGGCTTTGCAGTTGCCCTCCCCTACTGTGACACACCTCCCAGTCTAGTATCATTAGCTCATTCTGCTTAATACAGAGAGAACATTTGATAAGGCCTTCTGTTCCTCCTTTTTCCCTTTCAAAAAGTAAAACAAAACTTTTTTTTTCTCTTTCGCCTGAACCTTCTTGTGTTCTGACTGTTCTTCTCAAACATTTTGGAAATATACAGTATATTTCAGAGCATTTGTTATAACTGTATTTGCTATAACTGATTTAAGTATTTTTTTCTGGCTTTTTGATTATTTACTGCTTAGCGACTGCATTTTAGCCTGTTTATACAGCTCTGCATTCTATTTAAACTGTTTTTGGGTCGATTAACTGTTTTGCACTTTTAAAAAGTTATTTGTTGCTTAATTTTACCTGTAGGCTAACACACTCAAGTGTGCTAGCCGCTTAAAAGCATTTATAGCATTTACTGTCTGTTTTCCTCTGTTTTCTGCAAAAAAGAAAAAAACAAAAAACAAAAAAAATCTTGTTTTCCCACCTTACTGAACTAGAATAGTCCAGTCTTCAGAGTTTGCTGATCTCTGGGCTTTGTCTTGGTTCCTGTGCTATTCCATATCCTTATTTGGATAAAAGGAAGCGTCTTTGTTCACCAGTGGGAGTGGGGAGCACTGAGCAGCCTATTTGTCCCTAGAGGAGTGGTTCCAGCCAGAAACTTGTAGTCTATTGGCCATTTTGGGTCAATTCCTAGCTCTTTTCAGCCCCCTGTAATAAAGCCCGCTTTAGAGCGCTTTTTCGCTTGTATTCAACTCAGCACCGCTCCTCGTGGTGTCCTGCAGAGTTCTACAAGCAGCAGAGAGCAAAAGAGTGACTTTTTCCTGATTTAAGTATTTTTTCTGGCTTTTTGATTATTTACTGCTTAGCGACTGCATTTTCACCTGTTTATACAGCTCTACATTCTATTTAAACTGTTTTTGTGTTGATTAACTGTTTTGTACTTTTAAAAAGTTATTTGTTGCTTAATTTTACCTGTAGGCTAACACACTCAAGTGCGCTAGCCATTTAAAAGCATTTATAGCATTTACTGTCTGTTTTTCCTCTGTTTTCTGCAAAAAAAAAAAAAAAAAAAAAAAAATCTTGTTTTCCCGCCTTACTGAACTAGAATAGTCCAGTCTTCAGAGTTTTCTGATCTCTGGGCTTTGTCTTGGTTCCTGTGCTATTCCATATCCTTATTTGGATAAAAGGAAGCGTCTTTGTTCACCAGTGGGAGTGGGGAGCACTGAGCGGCCTATTTGTCCCTAGAGGAGTGGTTCCAGCCAGAAACATGTGGTCTATTGGCCATTTTGGGTCAATTCCTAGCTCTTTTCAGCCCCCTGTAATAAAGCCCGCTTTAGCACGCTTTTTCGCTTGTATTCAACTCAGCACAGCTCCTCGTGGTGTCCTGCAGAGTTCTACAAGCAGCAGAGAGCAAAAGAGTGACTTTTTCCTGATTTAAGTATTTTTTTCTGGCTTTTTGATTATTTACTGCTTAGCGACTGCATTTTCGCCTGTTTATACAGCTCTGCATTCTATTTAGGCTGTTTTTGTGTTGATTAACTGTTTTGCACTTTTAAAAAAGTTATTTGTCGCTTAATTTTACCTGTAGGCTAACACACTCAAGTGCGCTAGCCGTTTAAAAGCATTTACTGTCTGTTTTTCCTCTGTTTTCTGCAAAAAAAAAAAAAAAAAAAAAAATCTTGTTTTCCCACCTTACTGAACTAGAATAGTCCAGTCTTCAGAGTTTGCTGATCTCTGGGCTTTGGCTTCATTCCTGTGCTATTCCATATCCTTATTTGGATAAAGGGAAGCTTCTTTGTTCACCAGTGGGAGTGGGGAGCACTGAGCAGCCTATTTGTCCCTAGAGCAGTGCTTCCAGCCAGAAACTTGTCGTCTATTGGCCATTTTGGGTCAATTCCTAGCTCTTTTCAACCCCCTGCTATAAAGCCCGCTTTAGCGTGCTTTTGCGTGATTTAGCGTGGAGTTGCCCATAGAGCACCATCGGGCAGCGCCGGTTAAACAAGGTTAAACTATTTCTGGCTCCGTAAAGTCTGCTCTTCAATTTTTCCCTTAGAACTTCTCTACTTGCAATCTAAACAGTCTATTCTCTATCTCAAAAGCTCAGCACTTGCTCCTAAAGCATTTTTATATAGGTAGAGTACTTATATACTAAACAAAGTACTACATTAGCCTAGAATCCCCTTGAGTACCCATTTCCCTATAGGTCCCTTCTGACTCAGTTACACAGCAAACTTTTTCACTTTTTCTAGCATGTCGAAGGGTCAGTTACTAGCGTCCTCTCCTGTTCAGCTGGTGAATCTGGGCATCTTGAGGCAATGTTACAATTGCCTCATGTACACAGACAACCCACTCCTTCTCCCACAAAAGACAAATACATGTGAGAGATGCAACTATATAGCCAAACTGGAGGCTGAGCTCTCTCAACTCAGGACTGGCAAGACCAGACAGGAGGAGAAGGAAACCACGCACACCACAAACCCAGTTTCACATAGAACTATCACAACTGCAAAACAAACACATAAACACACAAAGACATACTCAGAGGCACTGATCAAAAATCTACCAAAACTACAGAGGCCTCCAAAGCAGACACCCAAGCAACTGCCACCTCAAGACATAAGACATGCAACACATAGTTCTCAAAGTCAGTGTGCTAAACAGTCACAGCCCTTAAGGCCAAACACAATGCCAGACACACTTGTTATAGGTGACTCCATAGTCAGACACACTGACGTCCCACTCACCAGACTGAACAAGGAAAAGATCACAGTAAGCTGCCTGTCAGGCACTAGAATCTGCCACATAACACAAGCACTCAGGTCACTCCACAGCAAGTACAAGTATGACTCAGACATTGTCCATGCCGGTGTGAACGACCTGAGACGTACCTCCCTGGACTACATGAAAAGAGACATAGAGGAGCTCTCAGATTATGTAGCCCAGGCCGGTATGACCCTGACCCTGAGCAGTATCCTACCCTCACCAAGAATGATGCCACAATACAGAGACAAAATGATCAGCTTTAATAATTGGCTTAATTACTGGTGTCATTCTAAGGGGATCCAATGTCTGTCTGCCTGGGAAGACATGCTTGACAAGCCATGCTGCTTCGTAAGGGACGGCTTGCACCTGTCACCCCTGGGCTTCCGGATATTGGCAAAGGCTCTTGCCACCCCCATAGTGCCTTTTTTAGGCAAGGCTCAAATGATAAACCTACCGCCCTAGAAAACAAAAATGGAGAAAAACTAAGGGTAATACTGCTCAATGCCAGAAGTCTAAACCTCAAGATGCACGCCCTCGAAGCCCTCCTCAGTATGGAGAACATCGATGTCTGTGCTGTGACTGAAACCTGGTTCAAGGCTCCTGAGAGCACCCCAGCACTATCAGGTTATACCTCATATCATGTGTTCCGGCCCCAAAATCTGGACCGAACCACAAAAGGAGGGGGAGAATCCATATTCATAAAGGATACCCACACCTCCAGGTTAGTGGCAACGCACGGAGCATCGGAGACCATCCAGGTGCAATTAACCATAGGTAAAACTGCCCTACAGTTTGTAGCATGCTACAGACAACCTTCTTAAACTCAGGAAACCCACACAGCCTTCCTGAAGACACCGGAGAGTATGAATGTCTCTCCAAACACCATCATATTGGGTGACTTCAACTACCCAAACATAGACTGGGAACATTACTCAAGCCCCAACACCCTAGCTCAAAGGTTCCTGGAGTTCATAAACTCAAATGCTATGGAACAACTAGTCACCATTCCCACAAGAGGAGAAAATATACTAGACCTGATCATCACAAACATGGGGACAAAATGCTCCACACTGGAAGTATATCCCTCATTGGTGAGATCAGACCATAAATTAATCTCATTGGAGATCCACATCCCGCCCCCACCCCCAGCAAAAAAGACCACATTGAAGAACTTCTCAAAAGCAAACTTCACACTTCTTAAGACTGGAGTGGTATCCTTCAAGGCCCCCGAGCCAGTGGAAACCACAACCCACGCTGCTGAAACCCTTACAAATGCCTTCTACGAGCACCTCCAGGAATGTATGGATCAAGCAATCCCTAATAAAATCAAGACCCTTTCCACCAAAGACAGGCGCCCGGTCTGGTGGACCCCAGCCATAAACAAACTCTACAACAAGAGGAGAAAGCTACTACATGACAGAGCAAAATCCCTAAAAGGGAAGGCATCTCTGATCAATACTAGCAAAAAACTACGATCACTCATAAAATCATCCAAGGCCAACTTTGAGAGAAAAATCGCTAATGACGCAAAAGACAATCATAAGGCCTTCTTTAGCTATGTTAGAAACCTGGGTGGAAACTCCCAGATATGCTCAGAATTAGTCCAAAATGATAAAAAAGTCACTGAACCCACAGACATTGCCAACATACTGGCAGACAGGTTCAGTGCAAATTTCTCCCCTCCCTCCCCCCCAAAAGGAGAAATATCTATCCCACCAGAGTCTAGCCTCTCAAACATCTCAGATGCCCAGGTGAGAGCTTCTCTCTCTAAAGCAAAAAACACAGCATCAATGGGACCGGACGGTGTCCCCGGCTGTGTGCTACATGAACTCAATGAGGAACTAAACCCACACATAAGGCTGCTGTTTAATCTTAGCCTTACTACAGGATACGTACCCAAAGAATGGCATACGGCAACTGTGGTCCCACTCCACAAAGGCGGTGCTTCTACGGACCCTGGAAATTACCGCCCCATAAGCTTGACGAGCCTTGTCTGCAAAGCTATGGAGAGGATCATAATGGAACTCATAAATAAAGACATTGGGGACCTACAGACACTGGATCCTACCCAATTTGGCTTTGTCAAGGGCAGATCCTGCCTCTTGAACTTGGTCAACTTTTCAAACAGTCACTAAGGCCATTGATGAGGGTAAGGCAGTTCACACAGCCTACCTTGACCTAGCAAAAGCATTTGACACAATACCCCACTCGGGCATCATAGAAAAGCTCACCAGCTTAGATGTAAACCCATATGTCACAAGATGGGTTGCAAACTGGCTCAAGGACAGAACACACAGGGTTAGAGTTGTTGGTGCCATGTCAGACTCTAAGCCGGTCATGAGTGGTGTCCCACAGGGCTCAGTCCTGGGCCCCCTCTTGTTCGGCATTTATTTTTCTGAAGTGCAGGCAAACATAGGGGGATTGTGGCTGACAAAATTTGCAGATGACTGCAAACTGGGCACCATAATTGACACTCCATCAGACACAGACATCCTCCAGAGAGGTCTCATAGAAATGGATAACTGGTGCCAGAGCCATGGCCTTAAGCTAAATGCCAAAAAATGTATAGTCATACCCTTTGGGAAAAACAAGCTAACCCCTAATTACCACATAGGTGGTAATCCATTAAACACGGAAGAAGTTATCAGGGACCTGGCGACCCAAGTTGACAGTAACCTCTCTTTTGACACTCACATTGCCAAAGTGGTTAGGAAGACCTTCTACATTGCCCACCTGATCATGAAGGGATTCACATCCAGATCAGGAGAGGTCATTGTACCCCTGTACTCTTCACTTATCATACCAATGATTGAGTACAACGCCCCATTCGGAATGTACCTTACCCGACACCTGCAGCAGTTGGAAAGACCCCAAAAGTTCCTCACCAAAAGGATAAAGGGGCTCAAACATATGTCATACGATGCCCGACTGAAGAAACTCCAGCTCTATTCAGTCGCATACCGTCTGCTCAGAGGTGATCTGTGCCTGACATACAAGGCCATGTCCAACCCGGAATTAATGGACATGCTCCACCTCAAAAAATCCAAATTCACCAGAGCCACAAGAGCAAGAGACTTAAACCTCAACACGGATATAAATAGGATGTGCTGGAGGGACAGATTCATCACCCAGAAACTCCCTACACTATGGAACAGAATCCCAGTCCATGTGAGGCAGAGCCCCTCACTGACTCTGTTCAAGAGAAATCTTGACGAGTGGATGGGAGATCATAGGTTTACCCCGGGAATCATCTCTGTGTCACTGCTGGACAGAGGCACAGCAAACTAATGGGTATAATATTCTCATCCTAAGGGGTGGTGAAAGCCACACACACTCTGGCTAGGCTTATAAATGCCCTAGGGCAGATAGCCTAGTATGAACCTATGAACCTATGAACCTATGGTAGCTGAAAATGTTTTCTTCTACTCATACCGTCTCTTCTCTTTTTTATTTATGAAACATCGTACAGCAGACCCATTCCCTCTAAGGAAAGAGTTATAACTAGTTGAGTTAATAGTATTTGTTTAGGTTATATCTTTTAAATCAATAAAATTAACATTAAATTAGTTTCTGCCATAAGCTATGCAATCGGTGCACACCAGCAAGTGCGGCAGGTTCAAAGGTCACAGCTTCAGTACCTCGCAAATCCTCACATTCGTACTGCATTTTTTTTTTTTTTTTTTTTACTCTTCCCCTTTTGCTTGTAGATAAGAGCCTCGAGCAAATCAGATCTAGTGAAGCTTTTCAATGTTCCAGCAGGAAATTTAAGCAGAGCAACTGCAAGGAGATAACAGAAATACTCATGTCGCGCACAGTGAGTGGCGTTTTGAGCCGCATTTGTACCAAAAAAAAATAAATATATATATAAAAAAACAGGTTAATGTCAAATCATAGTAATTCAAATCATTAAAATCTCCCCACATAGCGCACTTTCACCGGGGAAGCACACCACACTGCACAACCAAGCTAAGTCAAGGCACTTTCTTTAAATAATGTACCAGTCTTTTCTTTTCCACAACAGAAAGCCCTTTACAAGGAACAGGAGAAATGCTTCTAGGGAACTGATATCATTTCCCTTACATTTCCAAACACCATATTCAGACAATGCATCAAGTCCATTCAAGGTTCACATTAAGCCCCCAAAGGAACCGTCCGCTCCACTGCTTTCCCGAGTAAAACCACTACAGAAAAGTACGTGCATGTAATATACTATACACTTTGATAATAGCAACAACAGTAGAAGGAGATCATTTTCTATAGCTTAGGACAATCAAGTAACCAAGATAAAACATTTTATAAAGTAGATATTCTAGATGTAGTAATTGTTAGTAAGAATATAAGTTATTGGATTCCACCCCCAGTAAGGACATCACCAAATATAATATATATGTGTGTTGTTAACCCAAATGGTCAACCTTGACACAAATGGTCATATCAATCGAACAGGAAAAACATATATCACAAGGAGGGTGCACAAGGTACCACCTCACGAATCTAACACACAACCAGACACTTCAAATAACCTTGCATAGAAAACAAAAACAAAGGAGAGAGAATGAAAGGGAATAGTTTACCTTTAATAAAGTCCATATGCACTGCTCCAAGGTATTTTCAGAGTAAGTAGTCCAAGATCATGGCTTTTAGTGCATTATTTGTCTCTGAATTTCTTACTGCTTTTTTCTTTAGTATTTGAAGTATTTCTTATAGCTTGTCTTTTTAGGCTGGTAAGAGATACATCCATATTCTCCACTTTATCCAACAGGTTTTTGTTTTTGACAAAGTCCACAGATTCTTCTAGGGTATTAAAGATTATTTGAACCTCTGACAGAATAATTTTAATTCTAGCTGGAAAGATAATTTCTGCTTTGATACCTGTTTTTTTAGATTCTTTATGAGGGGAACATGTGTTTTCCTTTTAGTTATCACTAAGGTGGTAAATCATTACCAAACCTGTCACTTTTCCCTTTTATCTGAACTGGAGTCCCCGACCAAGCAGCTCTGAGAATCAGATCTTTGCCTTGAGTTGACAGAAACTTAACAATGGTGGATCTTGTAGCAGAAGAGTTTTTTTGAGAAGGAAACATTTGACAAGGACCTGTGAGCTATTTCTATTTCAAATGATAAAGATTTAGGTGAATTCAGAGCTCTAGAAAACCATTCATTCAGAAACTGAACTAGGTTGTTACCTTCCACTTTTTCTGGGATAGCATAAATTCGTATGCTATTCCTTCTTTGTCTACTTCCCAAATCTTCCATCTTTTCAAGTAACATTATTTTGCTTTAAAAGGAAATAATCTGATTTTCATTTTCTGTTTGCCTTCCATCCAGCTCATTCCCAGATTCCGCTGTTGCTGTAATTTGATCTGAGTGCTTTGTGATGATTTCCCCTAAGCCTATTTGTATCTACTCTCTTTCTTCATATTGTCTATAATATGTTCTAGGTTATCCATTTTTGTGGAGACATCTTGAATACTAGAGATAATTGTTTGTAGTTTCTTCTTCATTGAATTGTCCTGGAGAGAAGTCTTCAAGTGACTCATAGTTGATGTAAATTGTATAACATCTGACAGCAAAAGTTCTGAAAATAAACTTCTAGAGATGGAATTCTTTCATGTCTTATATATCCAAATAATAGTGTGGCCAATAGAATCCAGTTTATCAAAGTATTAGACAATAATATGAACAAGTCCTGTCAGAAAAAATATTTAAAGACTTTTGAGCTGTCTGCTCAGCATGCTGGCCACGCTGACCCATAATTCAGAACTTTGATACACATCAAATAAATATTTCAGATCTTGCTCTAGTAATTACTACAATAAAAATGCAGGGTAATGAAGTAAAGATGAGACACAAGCACTTCCAAACCTACCTGTCAAAAAGAGAGGGATTTAAGGAATGGGTAGGCAAAATTATCTGGTAGTTACTATGGAAGATAATAATTCAGAAGTTAGAACTAATGAGTGGGATAAAATTAAGATGGAGTTAGAAATAAAAGAAAATGAGATTTGATTAAGAAGTAATCAGAATTGTTAGGAGAGGCTGGCAAAGGTTAAAGTATTACAAAATGAGGGGAATCTCAAAGAACAAGAAGAGGTGCAACTGCAGAGTTCTAAAGAGAAATTAAGGGACTACTTGGATAATATGCATGAATTTAGAAAGATTGATGATAAGCAACTGCTTTTTGATAATATCTCTAGAGCATAAAAAATGGAGCAACAATTTAGACAACAGGAAGCTGAAAGAGTTGCTGCCAAATTTAGGGAAGAAAATAACCAAAGTTCCTGCACAGGTATTAAAGATATTTCAGAAATGTGATAGAACCAATAAGTGCAGGGTGGGGTGGCTATCATCTACTCTGAACTATTAAACCTGTCCCCTCTCTCCATCTATGTTCCATCTTTCTCACCTGCAGAAATCCTTATTGCTAACTGTCACCTAAACTCACACAAAACATTTTCTATAGTCTCTATATACATTCCCCCTGGCAATAATATTCCAATCCTAGAGAACTTTCTCTCCTGGATCACTCAGCATGCCTCCTATAAAACCATCATATTTGGAGACGGTAACATAGACTGGTCTAAACTGTCCCCCTCATCTCCTACCCATAGTCTGAACTTCTATGAATTTCACCAACACATTTTTACACCTACACTAGAACTAACATAAACTCCTCTTCTGGACCTATCCTTGAATGGATTTTTTTACCTCAGCCCGCAACCATTACCATAACCCTGGCATACTTCCAAACTCTTTAAGTGATCACTCCCCAACCTTTATTCACAGATTCACCCAACATTTTCCCAAAGACCACACTTACAGAATATGCTGGAATTTCACCCACTTTGACCCAGACACTTTTAATTCTAAAATATCTGTCATCAATTGATACTTCCCATGCCACCTCCCTCTCAATGAGGATGTAAAGTCCTTCAATAAGATTTTCATTGACACTCTTGATTCTATTGCCCCTTCTAGAAAAATCTGAACTAAATCCAACTATGCCTCCTGACTTGCAAAACAAATTCAATTGACTATGCACAAAAGAGATAGCAGCTGGAAATCCTGGGTTAAAAATAAATCCCTTCTCTTACTTCGGACATACAAAGAGTTCCGAAACCAGCCCAAAAAACTAGTCATCAAAGATAAGAGAGCTTATTTTTCCTCTAACCAATGCAGCATTCACAAAAATCCAAAAAAAAAAAATGTTGGACCTCCATCAACAACCTACTCCACACAGGTAGCCCCACTACTCCCAACCCATTTCTGCACAACTCTGCCACTGAAACTGCCACTCTCCTCAACAACTATTTCATAAAAACTATCTAAAATCTCACACAAAATAATACATCTCAACCACCCTCTATCACCTCCTAACAAAACTCTTCCCAATTAATTTTCTTTCCAAACAGTCCCAATTAGCACTAGTAAATCCAAGACAAGAGTAATGGGCAGGGAAAAGTAAGTGTTACTTTACAAAACTGAACACTTTAAACAAATTCATGAGGTCTAATGGCTTACCAGCAAGCAGAATTCAATTACTGAAGAGCACTTGTGTCCTGGTGGGAAACTAGTAATTTAAAGATGGCTCCATGCTCAGCAGGATTTTAATATAGACTTAGTATTGGGGAGGGGGATAGCACAAGGGGTGTAAACCACGTGGAATGCAAATAAACCAGCTAAACCAGAGAGGCAATCAGTGGAAATCTATGAGTGAAGGCCTCAGAAGGGGTGAGTAATAATTCAAATTCTACCTTTAAAGTGAAGGAGAGAAGAGACAGTAAAGGTTATTAAGTTTTGGAGTGTGTCCCCGCATTGACTTGTTTATTAGTAGCCAGTTTGTGCACAGGTTAGAGTAGGGAGATACATTAGCAATGAAGGGGAATGTAGTATAGAGATGCAAATAAACAGGTGGGGCTCAAGTATACAAACTAAGGCAGAAAGCACTGAGAGGGCTGCATAATGGTTAATTTAATCACAGAGATCTGATTTAAATGTATACTGTCTATTGTACAGTTAGGATTTCTGCACTAGTTGGGGGGGGGGACACAAGGCAAAAAACAGTCAGTTTTATTAGCACGCTGAGAACTACTAAGAAACACTGCTAATGCTACAGCTTCAGTCTCATAACACATGCATACAAGTAGAATGCCTGGGTGGACTGACCCTGCTCTTGAGGCTCAAAATGTATATCCTTGTTTAGTTCTGCAGTACTGATTCCTTCTTCGATTGTATGGGTGGGGTGGTAGCCGCATACTGCAGAGTTGCTTGAGTGTGCTAAGTAGAATGCCTGGGTGGACTGACCTTGCTCTTGAGGCTAAAAATGTATATCCTTGTTTAGTTCTGCAGTACTGATTCCTTCTTAGATTGTATGGATGGGGTGGTAGCCTCAGACTGCAGAGTTGATTGAGTGTGCTCCTGCTCTTGAGGCTCAAAATGTATATCATTGTTTAGTTCTGTTTATTGATGATGAATTAAAATTTGATACTCATATCCAACAATGTATAAAAAAGACCCACCAAAAACTCAGACTTCTCTATCGCAACCAGAAATTTCAGTCACCTTCTTCCAAACCTTCCCTTGCTCAGTCCCTTCTTCTACCCTGCCTTCTCTATGCTGCCCCTGTCCTACTAATGTTCAGGCTTAAACTAGAGCAAACATATTACAAAATAGCTAGGTTTGCTTCTAATCTCCCCTATAAATCCCACCACTGTCTCGGCCTTAAATCACTCAAATGGCCAGAGTTCTCTAAACAACTACTTCTACCCTAACTTCACATTACACACTCTATCCCGAATTACCCCATCTTCCCGCCTTTCCATCTCCAACCTAGTCTCCTACTACAACCCACATTGTCGCCTTCTTAGTTCCAGCAAATACCTCCTTGACATATATAAACACAATAAAAATATAGGAAAGTCCCTCTACAAATATTCTGTTGCACATGCTTGGAACTCACTCCCTCAAAACATAAGAAGCATTCATCAAAAATCCCTGTTCAAAAAATAAATTAAAAATTTTCTTCAGAGTACGTGGTCCTGCCCTTGTCTAATTCCCACTTGATCTAGCCTCTTCTCTTCTCAACTTTAACTTCTTTTCCCTATTCTACTCTTTACTTCCTTGTACTTGCTTCATATACCTTTATACCTCCTACTCCCCTCACTTACATAGCATATATATACATATATATCTTTATTTAAAAAAAAAAGTGAATGGTCTATCTATTTGTATGTACTGCATGTGTGATATTCTCTAGACATGTCAAATGTAATTTAATAAAATGAAAAGGTAGAATCCAGTCTGGTAGCAAAAGAAAACCTTTTAATTAAATATCCAAAGTACAATAAGTAAAAAGCAATAATCCAGGTAAGCGCTTTTGTTTGTCACACTGACAAACTTCTTCTGACAATAAGAAACATCACTTCCTTCTGTTAAAACCATTTGAAATTCCCTCCTTTCAATACTATCGGTCCATTTTGCAAAAAACATGATGTCAGCAAAATGACACCAAATTCACTCCCCACCTTAGACACACAAGACTGAAGCATATCTAAAAGGTATAGTCATATAAATAAGCTGAATATACCTCAAATAATTGCATTATAAAATCATTGTAAAACCTTAAAAATATAAATATAAATGTAATAAACAACCCAAATACTGAGAATACATGTAATACCTATGAAAATAGTTGTAAATGTAAAATAAACCTAAAATGATGAAAAATTATGACCACAATATGCTGAACGCATGCATAGTATGGTGGTGTATACATGTATATGTTTTATGTATGAAATACAAGTATGATGTATAATAAAGTATAATACTAATAATAATAATAATAAATATAAAAAGATATAATAGCCATTGTGAATATTGATAATGGGAAAATAAATAATAAATAATAAAATAAATTATTTCTCCAGAGATTTTAATTTTAATATACTGTTAAGGAAAAGAGACTCATTCAGGCCTGGCCAAAAATGTGCACACAGGCGAATTTGCCACCCCAATTCCATTTTTCCTAAATGGGCTGGCCATGTTCCCCTCATCATTGTTTTTTAAAATATCTAAAACAATGAATTTGAAATGATGTGTGGGGTTTAAGCAAATGTGTTTTGCTAAGGCATTATTTTCTACTTTGTCTCTAATAGCTCTAAGATGTTCACCATCCTTTCTTTCAGTTTCCTTTCTGTTTTCCCCACATAAAATGACACACAATGGGTACACATAGCACAATAAACAACCTTTTTGGAAAAACAACAAAATCTACCCATAATCTTTATATATTGCCCATTTACAAGAACCCCACAGGTTTCTAAAATAAGGTTACAAAATTTACATCGACCACATTTATACATGTAGCCTTGACTGCTGTTATTGAAAGTAGTCTCAAAACATTTCTTGAGGTTGTAACCTTTTTTGTACACAATGGGGGGATGTATATCTAATTTATTACTGAGCAAAGAATCATTCAACAAAAAAGCCCAGTTTTTCTCTAAAATAGATCTAATAGCAGAGCTATCGGAATTAAAGGTGGTAACAAAACTACACTTAAAATTCCGATTAATAGTATTATTGTTATTAGTGGAAGTAACCGGATTGTTCTCTGCGTTAGGTATTGTTGAATGTTCATTATCATTATTGCTTGGAATAAAAACATCAGGGTTCATTTCTTGCACAGTGGTTTCATTTGTTAACAAGGGTTTAAAGTGACCGACACTTCTCTTGGTGCAAACCTCCTGTATTACATCATCCACCAAAGAAATTGAGTAACCTCTGTGTAAAAACATAGTTTTTAGAAGTTCACATTCAGATATGAAGTCTTCCCATTTAGTGACCATTCTAGCTGCCGTCACGAATTGTCCCTTTAGGACAGCTCGTTTCTGTGTATGTGGATGGCAGCTTTCGTAATGCAAAAAACTATTACTGTAGGTTTCCTTGTGGAAGATTTTTGATATAAAGGAATTAGTTTCAGAATCTTTTCTTAATAGAACATCTAAGTAAGAAATCTGGTTAAAATCCTTAGCAGCTGTAAATTTTAAAAAAGAAGTAGTTTGATTAATATAATTCACAAAGTCATCAATTAATGTACTTCCACCATTCCACAAAATAAATATATCATCTGAAAAACGTAGGTATATCTTACAATGCTGAAAAAATGTAGATGGAAAAATGTATTGTTCTTCCCATACACACATGACTATTTGCATATAGGCCTCCACATGGAGAACCCATAGCTACTCACTCATTCTGTAAGAATAACTTACCGTTGAACATTATAAAGTTGTTTTTAAGTGCAGTGTCCTGCAGTTGTTCATACAGGTTGATTTTACTTTGTGTGAAGCCCCTTTTAGTCAGGAAATTATTTACCCATTCGATACCAGTCCCATGTGGTATGACAGAATATAAATCCTTTACATCCACAGTAATTAATATATCTGTTTTATCAAATTGGGCTTGTTTTTTCCTGGTTAGAAAGTCCCAAGAGTCTTTGCACAAGTTAGATTCTGCCATAACAAACTGTTTTAATTTTCCATCCAAGTATTTGGCTATAGGATTAGTTATCGAACCTTGTGCATCGACAATGGGTCTCATAGGTGGTTTTATAGTATTCTTATGGATTTTAGGGACTCCAAACAGGACAGGTGTCCTGGGATGTGTTACAGTCATGTAATATAACTCATCCATATCAATACTACTCTCAATAAAAAGATCATTATTTATATGACTATACTTTTTAGATATGCTTCAGTCTTGTGTGTCTAAGGTGGGGGGGTGAATTTGGTGTCATTTTGCTGACATCATGTTTTTTGTGAAATGGACCAATAGTATTGAAAGGAGTGAATTTCAAATGGTCTTAACAGAAGGAAGTGATGTTTCTTATTGTCAGAAGAGGTTTTCTTTTGCTGCCAGACCGGATTCTACCTTTTCATTTTACTTGGTTTTGTGTGGCTCTTATTGCAAGTTTTGGTTCGTGCTGTGAGCATCATGGAACCGGCTTTGGTGGAGACTAACGAAACACAAAGTAATGCACTTGGAGATTTAACTACTTTAATTCAACGTCTAACTGATAGACTTGATGCTTTAGAACAGTGTTCTTTTTCGCAACTTCCATCTACATCCCTCCACGATGTGAAGCAAGTAATACTATTCAATATACAGTTAATTTAACTTCACCGTCTACCTCTTTGCACTGAGAAATGAATTTGCCTAACAAGGTGGCCAGTTTACCTACTGAACAACGCACAAATGCTCCTTCAAATTCTGCACAGCGGAGATCACTGACAGCGTGGCTCAACAATACAATTGGATTTACACAAGTAAATACCCTCTCATAAGGTACGCAAAAATCTTTTCAGGACAAATTGTCCGATTTGGATTATATGACAATGAAAATAAAAAAGCCTGCAAATGGACAACATTTACTTTGGTGAATGTTTAAGGAAGGATTTAGTGCCTAAAGGGCTACGCGTGTGGCATTTTCCTACTGGATTAATACCTAATTCAAACCTACATAATGAATTGTTGAAATTATTCAACAAATTTGGTGCTGATTATATGACATTAGTTATTAAGGACAGCTGCAAAACCATTGAAGCTCTAACAAAAAAAGCAGATGAATTGGATAAATTAGTGAAACAAGATTCAGGGTTTAATCATTATAACTTTGACTATGAGAGAGTTTTTAAATCAATAGATGAAAAAATGAATATAATTAAAGAAAGGAAAAGCAAAAATATTGAATGTGGTGTATTTGCATATCAGAACAACAATGCATATCCCCCACCCCCAAAAGCAAAGCAATGGGGTTCAAAATTGACTGATAACTCTCTTCTAGTCAATCAACATGAGGGCCAAGCTTACAACAACAGGAATAAAGTGACTGATAACAATGAAAATGTTTTTTTAGACATGGACATGTACCCCCCCTTGAGGAGATCAGAAAGGATACAATAACAGAAACAAAATCAGTACAACCCCCAAGCCGGGAACAGCTGGCCAGTCAGGGGCGAACAACAATGGAACGGGTCCTACATGAACAGGGGGAGGGGCAACAACTACAAGGGACCATGGCGACGTCGCAGGCAATGAGCCCTAACATTCCCCCTGAACTTAAAAGTCTGACATATAGAGCAAATGATTTTACTGTGTATAATTACTCTTGTTTAGAATTTGATACATCTATTTCTGATTTGTTATCAAGGGGGTTAACATTTGTCCCTAATCAGAACATGAATCTAGTTCAAACTATTACTGATCTAAAATTATTTGTGAATAAACTTAATTTGTCTTTTTTATTTCAGCCAAATATGCAATTGATCAATCCATTTTATGTTTCTAGTACATATAACCCACCACTACACCACAATTTAGAAGTTTTTGAAAAAATGTGTGAATTGGACCTCTGAACTATTGACAAACATTGCAAAAGGAGGTACAATTTAACTAGAACCGAGAACAATGATTTAAAAATGTTAATGAATTCTAAAAATATCAGGTTAATAAAACCTGACAAAGGGGGTGGCATGGTTATTGGTAATAAAAGTGATTACTTACATAACATGGACGAAATTTTAACCAGTCATACTTATAGCCCAAGTTCCATAAATGAAATGAATGGAGCACACAGGCATATAAGGGGCATTTTATATGATCTTTTTATTGAGAGTAGTATTGATATGGATGAGTTATATTACATGACTGTAACACATCCCAGGACACCTGTCCTCTTTGGAGTCCCTAAAATTCATAAGAATATTATAAAACCACCTATGAGACCCATTGTTGATGCACAATATTTGATAACTAATCCTATAGCCAAATACTTGGATGGAAAATTAAAACAGTTTGTTATGGCATAATCTAACTTGTGCAAAGACTCTTGGGACTTTCTAACCAGGATAAAACAAGCCCAATTTGATAAAACAGATATATTAATTACTGTGGATGTAAAGTATTTGTATTCTGTCATACCACATGGGACTGGTATTGAATGGGTAAATAATTTCCTGACTAAAAGGGGCTTCACACAAAGTAAAATCAACCTGTATGAACAACTGCTGGACACTGTACTTAAAAACAACTTTATAATGTTCAACGGTAAGTTATTCTTACAGAATGAGGGAGTAGCTATGGGTTCTCCGTGCAGAGGCCTATATACAAATATAGTCATGTGTGTATGGGAAGAACAATACATTTTTCCATCTACATTTTTTAAGTATTGTAAGATATACCTACATTTTTTAGACGATCTATTTATTTTGTGGAATGGTGGAAGTACATTAATTGATGACTTTGTGAATTATATTAATCAAACTACTTCTTTTTTAAAATTTACAGCTGTTAAGGATTTTAACCATATTTCTTACTTAGGTGTTCTATTGAGAAAAGGTTATGAAAATTATTCCTTTATATCAAAAATCTTCCACAAGGAAACCTACAGTAATAGTTTTTTGCATTACGAAAGCTGCCATCCACATACACAGAAACGAGCTGTCCTAAAGGGACAATTCGTGACGGCAGCTAGAATGGTCACTAAATGGGAAGACTTCATATCTGAATGTGAACTTCTAAAAACTATGTTTTTACACAGAGGTTACCCAATTTCTTTGGTGGATGATGTAATACAGGAGGTTTGCACCAAGAGAAGTGTCGGTCACTTTAAACCCTTGTTAAATGAAACCACTGTGCAAGAAACGAACCCTGATATTTTTATTCCAAGCAATAATGATAATGAACATTCAACAATACCTAACGCAGAGAACAATCCGGTTACTTCCACTAATAACAATAATACTATTAATCGGAATTTTAAGTGTAGTTTTGTTACCACCTTTAATTCCGATAGCTCTGCTATTAGATCTATTTTAGAGAAAAACTGGGCTTTTTTGTTAAATGATTCTTTGCTCAGTAATAAATTAGATATACATCCCCCCATTGTGTACAAAAAAGGTTACAACCTCAAGAAATGTTTTGAGACTACTTTCAATAACAGCAGTCAAGGCTACATGTATAAATGTGGTCAATGTAAATTTTGTAACCTTATTTTAGAAACCTGTGGGGTTCTTGTAAATGGGCAATATATAAAGATCATGGGTAAATGTTGTTGTTTTTCTGAAAAAGGTTGTTTATTGTGCTATGTGTACCCATTGTGTGTCATTTTATGCGGGGAAAACAGAAAGGAAACTGAAAGAAAGGATGGTGAACATCTTAGAGCTATTAGAGACAAAGTTGAATATAATGTCTTAGCAAAACACATTTGCTTAAACCCCACACATCAGTTCAAATTCATTGTTTTAGATATTTTAAAAAAACAATGATGGGGGGAACATGGCCAGCCCATTTAGAAAAAATGGAATTGGGGTGGCAAATTCGCCTGTGTGCACATTTTTGGCCAGGCCTGAATGAGTCTCTTTCCCGTAACAGTATATCAGAATTAAAATCTCTGGAGATATAATTTATTTTATTATTTATTATTTATTTTTCCATTATCAATATTCACAATGGCTATTATATCTTATTATATTTATTATTATTATTAGTATTATACTTTATTATACATCATACTTGTATTTCATACATAAAACATATACATGTATACACCGCCATACTATGCGTGCATTCAGCATATTGTGGTCATAATTTTAGGTTTATTTTACATTTATAACTATTTACATAGGTATTACACATACTCTCAGTATTTGGGCTGTTTATTACATTTATATTTAAATTTTTAAGGTTTTACAATGATTTCATAACGCACTTATTTGAGGTATATTCAGCTTATTTATATGACTATACCTTTTAGATATGCTTCAGTCTTGTGTGTCTAAGGTGGGGGGGGGGTGAATTTGGTGTCATTTTGTTGACATCATGTTTTTTGCGAAATGGACCAATAGTATTCAAAGAAGGGAATTTCAAATTGTTTTAACAAAATGAAGTGATGTTTCTTATTGTCAGAAGAAGTTTGTCAGTGTGACAAATGAACGTGCTTACCTGGATTATTGCTTTTCACTTATTGAACTTTGGATATTTTATTAAAAGGTTTTCTTTTACTGCCAGACTGGATTCTACCTTTTCATTTTACTTGGTTTTGTGTGGCTTTTATTGCAAGTTTCAATTGTTATTTAACCTACTCTACGACAGATATTCTCTAACTGTTAATTTTCTTATTAAGTTTCATGGTGGTTTTAATTTTTTACTCTTATTTTTATTTTTCATTTAATTTTTATTGTAAAATATGCAGTACTTCTGGACCTTTTCTCTTCAGTTTCAGTTGGGCTAACCTATTTAACAAATGGCAGTAAATAAATAAATAAAATTTGTATAAAACAGAGAAGTGAGAATTCAAGAAAAAGTACAAATGGAAATATTTATGGAGAAATTAAATATGTCAAGGATAGAGGTAGATGGAGATCAACGACTAACAGTTAAGACTGGAGGAGATGAGATAAAAAATAGTGATGTATAACAATCTGCAGGAATGTCTCCCTGAGTGCATATTATTCTGGTGGAAGTTTGGAAGTTAGAAGGAAGAAAGTTATAAAGATTTGGAAGGCTTTGTTTAATAGTATTTTAAAAGGAGGGAAGACACTGACATCCTGGAAAAAAGCTGCAGTGGCTGTAACACCTAAAGATGGAAAAGA
This sequence comes from Protopterus annectens, assembly GCF_019279795.1. Classification (NCBI taxonomy): domain Eukaryota; kingdom Metazoa; phylum Chordata; order Ceratodontiformes; family Protopteridae; genus Protopterus; species Protopterus annectens. The sequence continues at coordinate 261,009,695 of NC_056744.1, read as the reverse complement.
CCCTTCTGATCTAGCTTCATAGAGGCCCACTTCAATTTTAAACCATGATTATAAAGTGTTTATATCTATAATGGCTAATAGAATGGTACAGGTGATGCCAAAATTGATGACAACATTAATAGATCAATGATGGAAGCAGAAAGTAAGGAAATGCCTCTGTCATTGGTGAGTCTTAATGCAGACAAAGCCTTCAACAGACTGATGGGATTTTATGAGTAGGGCAATGAAAGCATTTGCATTCCTGATACAATAATAATGTTAATTCAAATGATATATGAGGGATCAGAGGCAAAAATTAAAATGGGAGAGTTCCTCTCTGATAAGTTGTATCTGAATAGAAGAACCAGGCAGGGATCTCCACTTTCCCCTTTGTTATTTGTGTTATATTTTTGAACCATTGGCAAAAAAATAAGGGACTCAAAAATTCAAGGATATAATTAGTATGGTGTTCAAGAAAAGTGGCTTTTTTTGCAGATGATATTACTTTGTATCTGATGGAACTAGAAAAGGATATCTCAGTGTTGTGGAATATTCTGAAACAGTTCTGTTTTTTTTTTTTGCGATATAAAATTAATGAAAATAAAGCAATGACTATAGCTATAAACTATGTAACCACACATGAATTTGTCCAGCAATATCCATATTTATGGGGACGTATTAAAATTAAGTATTTAGGAGTATGGACTAAAATATAGTTAGTTATGGCACCTAAGAATATGTGGGAAGAGACTGAACAAAAAGATAATGCAAAAACAGAGAAACTGGAAGGTCTTGCCTATGGATATTGATAGCAAGATACAAGCAATAAAAATGTTTTTAGTTCCTTTAGTTTTATGCAAAGGTCAGGCATATATTTATCAACCAGAGGAGAAGTTGTGGATAGCAATTAATAAATAGTTGAAGGATTTTAATAGGGAGGGGAAGAGTCAAGGGGAAAAGTCAATCTTCCCAATAGAACAAGGAGGCATAGGATTACCTGATTTGAAGGGTTATTATACAGTTTTACAGTTAAAGCTTTTAATTATAGGTTCACAGATTGTTACTAGGCTAATGACCCAAGGGGCCTTTCTAAGCATAGTCAGGTTTACCCAAAAGAATAATGATGTCCTGTATCTGTATCCAAATATGACATTGAGGGCCAGGCATTTCTAAGCTACCTCTGTCCATAAGGAACATGGGTACAAGGCCCAGTGTAAATTTCCTAATCCCCATTCACTAGTCTAGGTTGTGCTTAAACTGGGTAATAGACAAACTCAGCTTCATATGGGTGGATAGTCTGTCCATAGGAGGAGCAGTCTCTGGGACAAATATCTGTCTCTCTAAAATGTTCTGTTTATATCACAGCCAAAATTCAGATTCCTAGACCTTGTATTTCTGATACTCTTACAAATATGTAGGAGAGTCATAAGTGAGGGTTGTGGGGATGCCTGTTCAGCCAGGCATAGATCACTCCTCAGCAATTTATAGGTGACTGAGTAGAGGGAAGGGCTTTAAAATGCTCTGCATAAGGCAGGTTTGTTAAACCTTGTATTCTTTTTGTAAGGAATGTTTAAGGTCTCTCTAGTTGTTGCATATGCCTGGTCAGGTATATACCAAAGGGAGCATTGTATACTATGATTGGTCTGATAAGGGTGGAGTACAGTGGGATAATTACCTCTTTGGACCTAGATGCCATGCCCTTACTTATAACTTGTGCAACATAAAAGGATTTCCTCATGACTGTGGCCACATGGCGGTCGAACGTAAGGCTTCTGTCTACATGCATACCCAGATCCTGGACCACTGGGTTGACTCTTTTGGGTTTATCAACATGATAATTAACTGGGATTGTTGATTTCCCAACGGGTACAATTATGTATTTCTTAGCATTGAGTTTAAGACCATGGCTTTGGCACCATTTATTAGTCAGAGCTAGACTTTCTTGAAGAATGCTAGTGTCTGCAGGGGTGTTGATGATAACCTGCAGCCTGCAATCATCTACATACTTAATAACTATAAACCTCCAGCATTTGCTTCCATTTCAGAGAAATAGATGGCAAAAAGGAACAGGCCCAGTACCAAGTCCTGGGGGACTCTGCTAGAGCCTGGCTTCTTGGTGGAGATGGCCTCAACTATTTTGACCTCCTACATCCTATCAGTGAGCCAGTTGGTCATCCAGAGGGTGATAAAATGTTTTATACCTAAATTAGTCAGCTTGTCTATAATGCCTGAGTGGGGTATTGTATCAAAAGCCTTGGCCAGGTTGAGCCAAGCTGTGTGCACAATCTTACCTTAATCCAATGCATTGGTGACTATCTCAAAAAAGTCCACCAGATTTAATAGGCATGACCTTGTTTAACAAAGCTGAACTGTGAAGGGTCCAGTGTTTGCAGGTTGCCAATGTCCTCATTTATCATGTTCATGAGGATTATTTCCATAGTCTTACATATGAGGTTGGTAAGACTTATAGGACTGTAGTTACCCACTTCAGTAGTGTGACCTCTTTTGTGCATGGATTGATTGTAGCCATCTTCCATTCCTTGTGCACAAAACCTGAGTGAAGGCTCCAGTTATAAACTGATTCAAGTGACCAGAGAGGTCATGTTTCATGCTATTTATTAAACATCCTGAGATGTTATCTGAGGCCCATCGATGCAGTGGTTTTGGCCTTGAAAGTACATTAATGACATGTTCTGTAGTAATGGTTGGGGGGATTGTGTTATGTGGTATTTCCTTTGGATAATCAAGCGGAGTGTGTGGAGAAATTTGAGATGAACCTGTCAGCCAAAAGGCTGGCAATGATCTTTGGTTTAGTGTGGGTGATGCCACTTACAATACATTCTGCACATTGTTGTGCATTTTCTCTGAGGTTATGGACATGGCTGTAGAAAGCCTTGTGGTTGTCTTTTGCCTGAGAAGCTATTTTTTTCTTCAAATTTACCTTTGAAGTTTTAATTAATCCTCTTAGCTGTCTGCTTAGATTTGTCAGGAGCCGTTTTGTATGTATGGCTTTGTTCCTCATCTGGTTGGCCAAGATTGTTTGCTTTTGTTATCTTATTCTTAATATAAGTGGGCACAGCTCACACTATACAGCTATCAATTTGGTTGCACAGAGATTTTGTAAATTGATCAGTGTATTTTAGGGTGTTTACTAGGTTTGGTGTGCTTGGAATTTAGCCAATGTGTTGCTTAGTAGAGAGAGGTTAGTCTTGGAATAGTTCCTTTGCAGGAGGTCTTAGTGTTTTAGGAAGGACACTTGTAAGTGCCACAGCATTAGTTGTTTTATGTGGAGGTTCTTTACCCTGTGGTTAGGTATGTTGGTTCTATAAGAGACTTTTGCCTTGAGCATTAAGGTGTATTCACACCTCTCACATACACTATCTGTTTTATTGAAGAATAAGTGGGTTATCAGTGTACATGAGGCAATTGCTACAATGCCTCAGAACACCCATCTCAACCAGACTGGCCACAGAGAGAGAGTCGGGAAGTGCATATCCATGGCCACTGATTTACTAGGGAGGGGTGAGGAAATCTTAAACATTGAACAAGTCAATAACACAAGCAACCTGATGAGCAATGCTCAGCTATGAGCAAAGTAGATGCTCTAGTAGTTATGAAATCTGTCTATGCAGTAATACTACAAGATTGAAGACCACAGACCAGAACATAAACACCTACAATAACAGACACAATAAGTCTTCACCAGCAATTCCCAGCTCAAAGGGTAAAGGCTACCCTCTCCTTCCACAAGAGTGTAGACCACAAACCTTCCTAATGTAAAATAACTGGTTTGCAACCCAAGTGCTTAAATGAGAATAAGCACTTAGAATAACAGGCATAATAAGCCTACACCAGCAATACCCCCAAAGTGGAAACTACGCTCTTCTCCCACAAGAGTGTAGAACACAAACCTTTTTAATGTAAAATAACTGGTTTGGAACTAAAGTGCTTAAACCAGAACTAAGACACTCTCAGGATAACAGACACAATTAGCTTTCAACCAGCAATTCCACTTTCGAAGTGTGAAGGCTAGCCTCTCCTCCCACAAGCATGTAGACTATAAACATTCTTAATGTAAAATAACTGGCCTGAAGCTGAAATGCTTAAACCAGAACTAAAATACTTTTAAGATAATAGATACAATAAGCCTTCAAACAGCAATTCTCAACTTAGAAGGGTGTAAGCTATCTCCCCTACTACAAGAGTGTAAAACACAGACCTTATTTATTTTAGATAACTAGCTTGAAGCCCAAGTGTTTAAATCAAAACTAAGAGGCTTAGAATAGCAATTAAAATTTAATCAGGCTACTAGCAAACAATAATAAATGCAACAGAACAAATTTAACTATCACTTAAAGAACAGGCAGCAAAATCAAAATAAAGTAATAAAGTAGGAAGAAGCACAGATATAGTAAAACAGCTCAATAAAGTGCATTTTTAGGTAAGTGGGAAGGAAGGAAACAGAAGATAATTCAAGTTTAATAAACTAATGGAGTGGGCCTTCCCAAATGATTTCTCAGTACTCAGTAGAATGAGCTGATGAGGTGGGACTGGGAAGAGTGTCCAAAATCAGATTTATAGTAGAGGCAGAAAATTCAAAAGCCACCAAGTTTAAGAGTACTACATCAGTGGAGTGTGTGGGTGGGAAAAATCAAATACACGATGCAAGCAAATGCTACAACTCAATGTGGAAAGGGATGAAAATGAAGCAAGGGATAATTCAAGGAATAAGGAAAAAATGGGATTTTGGACACAGATTCTTAAAGAGAATAACAACAGTTATAGATAATATTATATTCATAAAGTAGCAGAAAGTATACTAAGATCTAAGCCAATATGGGAATGGAGAAAGGAGAGTCTGTGAATAAGGATGACTGCAATTAGGGGTACAGAGAATATATAAGAGGGGGTGGAATTTATGGGAGGAAGATGACAAAGGAACCAAGGTATTTGGAACAAATAATTAGAGAAGGAAATGAAACAGAATGGGAAGAGGTCAATAAGATGAGTTGGATTGCAGGCTAGTGATTGCCTTCCCTATCAGGGATTGATATCAGAGAGTAGACAAACAGAAAGGGATAGGGGAATCTTAAATGAATGACCTGCACTGATTGAGTTTTTATTTGAATCTAGAAGAGCAGCTGTTGTTAAAAATGGATAATGAGTAGGGCATATAAATATTACACAATCTATAGGACTTAATCAGAAGAGCTCAGAAAAGTTTCACAAGTGAGATTAGATATGCAATTCACAAAGAAACAATGGAAGGACATATTTATGGCTTTCAAATATTCAAGAAAATCAAGTAGATTTTGGATTTTTGCCTGGAAGTGTTTGCATAGATACTTTTATACCCCAAACAGACTCCAAAGAATTTATCCTCAGGTAGATGGCAAATGCTGAAGTTGTGATGGAGGCAAAAGAGATAACTGGGAACATATGTTTTGGGAGTGTAATGAGTTGGCAGACTTTAAAAATTCCCTACACAATACTCTGTCAGGAATACTGGGACAGCAAATGAATGTAACTGAGGAAATAATTTTATTTTATTTTATTTATTTATGTATTTATTTATTTATTTATTTATTTTCGAACGGGATACAAGATCTGAATTGCCTAGACAAAGTAAGGCCTTGTTAAGTTTAATACTGGTATCTGCAAAAAAAAGCAATTACTAGAAAATAGAAATCAAACTCTTAACCAACTATAACTGAAGTAATGAATAATGTAACAGAGATTTTTCTGTTTTATCTTGTTCTGAAGTCTTTATACAAAAAGACAAAAGGACTTAACCTATTTTAATAAAACGGTATTTGCAGTTCATGTTGTTTCTCTTTTTTTATTTTCATTGTAACAGAGATAAAAAAAAACAGAAAGGGGGGTCTTTAGAAAAGGGTAGGAGTAAATTACATAGAAAAAAACATGAAAACTGTGGAAGCAATACATGCAGAAAAAAGTGTGGAGGATGACTGAGGTTTAAGAGGAAGCAGGAACTGATTAATTTATGTAATGCTTCTTATGTTATGATTTATAACAATATATGTGATGTATAATATTTGTAAATTTGAACTTTATTACTTCTGCTTATAGTTAATATCCCTGTCTGTACAATTTATTTCTGAATATGTATATATGTGTGTTTCTGTCAACGTGGCAGGGATTATTAAGCTGTTGCTTATATAACCCCCTTTGCTGATGTAAACAGTAGTTCTACTCATCTGATGTAATATCTCGGTTTACACTACTTCAGCCTCTTCACACTTTTCACTTCCTTAGCTGTTCATTTATCAAATAGTAAATGCGTGACATGCCTGCACCTTACCCACCATTGTTCTATGTGAATATTAGCTTTGTAAAGTTTGTGTCATCTTACATGTTTTAACAGTACACACATACCAAACCTGTATATCTTCCCTGCATCACAAATACTGCAACACATTGTTTCAAATGTACACTTTGTATTTGTTTCATGCATAACAGTGGGCTTTGGTTGAAATGGATCCATTAAGGATCAGCTCACCCTGATTTTGATGTCAGGTGTTGAGGAGCTTAGGATTTTTGTGGCACTCCTTGTGAAGCACTGCAGCTGTAGGTTGCTGCAGGGGACTATACTGGGTCACTACAAGGCTGAGGCTTGGTACAGATTAACCAAGGTTGTCTCTAGTATAACTGGCATCCCATACCCTAGAGAGAATTGTCGTTACCACTATTGTGTCCTGCAACAATGTAAGAAGGGCCTCCTTAGCCAATGGGAAGATGAGTTTAGAACTGCTGACATCCCTTAGTTGTGTAAGTATCCTGACCCTTCAACATTCAATTGTATTGAATGAAGTAGACAGCCAGGACTGGTATTCATTATACTTTCATCTCTTTTCTTCTCTTCTTCTGTATTGTACAGCTACTGAAGACATTGCTGCAAACATGGAGGCACACCAAGAGAGGTTAAATCACCTCAGAGAGGCACAGGGTACATATGCAACAGGTGTTCCTGTAAGTCTAATCACTATTGTAATTATATGCAATAATTCAGTACTGAAATAAATAGTTGTATCGGTGATATCATATCAGTGCAATTGATTAGTGGTACAACAGAGTAAGACCTTCCCATCATACCTGGATGTGGAAAAGGTATATTAATTGGATAATCATAACTGTGTATTTTCTAGAAGTATATAGTCATGCCACATGCCGTTGATCTAATTCTCTCTCTTTTTTGTCTCATCCTCACCCCCTCTCTCTCCTTTCTTTTTTAGGGGAGAGGGAATATTTTATTTGGCTTAAAAATATTCTGTTGTCATACATTTCTACTTACCAAAATTGACATGTAGCAGAGAGAGGTTGATCGACCACTGGGGCTCAGCCTACCATCTCTCTACAGGTTGCAGCACAGAAACCCAGCACTTCAGGATCCCAAGCTGACAGCACTGCCTCCACAACCCCTGCCCTACCTGCATTATCTGCATCAGGTAGCTCGGCCCTGGCAGCTGGTGCACTGGTACCCTCAAGGAGTAGTATTACTGAAGGTGGTATTTTTGTCACCCACCAAGAGCTGACAGGGTATCATGGAAAGGGCCTCAATGCCTTAATCAATCATATAGAAAAGGTGCTTTGTCAGATTGCCAAGATGATGCCACATTGAGCACTGACACAGAAACTGACACAGGAGACAGTGATGACAGTTATGGGGGTAAGGACTAGATTGTCACTGTTCTCAGGCTTGATGTGGGTGCACCTCCAATGTCCCTACCCATCCCCAATCATGATATTCCACAACCTTCTGTGTTCATCACCATCCCTGTTTTGTTTGAACTGTATGTCTGTGCCTGCTTCCTCACCCAACCTTCCTAACTGACCTTCATATTCCTAAGCACCTTCCTCAACATTCTGCTCTCTTTGAAAGTAAAATAAAAAAATAAAAAATTGGCACCTGTCACACAAAAAAAATATATAAAGACCCATACATAGCATTTTGACAGACATGATTTGGTACAATTAGTTCTACAACATTATTCAGTTGTTGTCACCTACCATTGGTGTGGTGACAGTCCAAATTCAGCAAATTCTGTCTACAGTTCTACATTCATGTTGTGAAGAGGTGGATAGCTATGGTTCTCTCCCACTACCTTCTTGAACCATTCTGTGTTCTTTCCACTATGTCCTCCCCTCAGCTTGTCCCCCATTTCACCTCGTTCCTGTCATCCCCTTTTTCACACTTTCAATCTGGTCAAAAATAGAATCTCATGCAACACACATGGCCAGAAATTGCCCATAAGAAAGCCTTCACTTTTTTCCCCTTAGCATTTGCTCAGACGGTGGCATCATGCACCAATGCCGACTGATGGTGATTGGCTATTCATGGACTACTGGAAGTCAGTTGTGTGCTTAAACATGCTGAGCTATCGCAATACAGAGAAAAGGCAAAGTAAAGGAAATAATCGGTAACAGCTACTCTCGCAGTTCTTTGACTGTTGGATGTAGCCAAGTGCAACTTCTTTTGTGAGTGTTGACATAAAGCAGTTGTCTGAAGATTCATTTTTCACCATAGCATCATGGGTTTGATTCCAGACGTATGTCACATTATTTCTTACTGTAATGTTGTACTACTATGATATGTTTCATGACACATATCTTAATTTTTATTCAGTTATGACCTTTAATTAACAGACTTTGAATAATGATACAAAAGGCATTTGCAAACACATCCATGACCATAAGGAAGATTTAATGAACCAGCCTTATTCTGCTCATGTCTTAATCAAGTTTTGCCTGTCCTATAGTGTCTTGATCCCCAGAGCCATCAGTTAATGATACAGAGTATGACAAATGGCACACCATAATGAAGTACATTAGTAACACATAACACCACCCTTTCATATGTCAGTCTATCTGTCTCTATGTTCATCCACTCTCTTTTGTCACTTTCTGCTGTTGACTATTCATTATGCTTATGGACATACATGGTATTTTATAGAATTTTCATACTGTCATTACTTTGCTGAAGAATAATGCCTACATATTCCTTTGGCTGAATAAGTTATCACTGTTCCTTCAAAGGTGTGATTTTGATATGTGTGAAGTATAATTTTCCTTATGGTATGTTCAGATAATGGTCAAGTCTATAAAGTTAATTTTTCATCTTGGCAATGGTTAAAAGCCAGCATTAGGTAAACTCTTACTGCCTATTGGTGTCTTTGCTGTGAATGTGTTGCCTGTGTATCTGTCTAACCCCCTTCTGTTTTATCAGCTGTGGTCCTCAGCATTTGGGTGAGGTCAGGCAATGAGTAAGTGTAGTATGTGCTGCTAAATGGCATTTCAAGTGTTACTGCAAAATGTGGTGCATTTTTGCCTTACACTTGCTTGTGCACCCAATTAACTTCTGATTTTCCTCAAAGCATTTCTCATATGTAGTAGGTATAAAAGATTATTGCAATAGCCATTACTGACACTGTTTGGCTATGTAACATATATATGATAGCCATTCCTGTGTATTCTTAAAGTCATTATCAAAATTAATTATGTTAAGCACATTCTGACACTCTTTGTAAAAATGTTTGTATACTGGACTCAAACCTTGTTTCAACTCTGCTTTTTCATTTCACTCACTGAAGTTTCAACTTGTGTCACAGAGAAAGTTAGGTTGACAGGTGTGTATAGAGTTGTGTCAATATGACCTTACATACTGCTGGCCTCAATAAAATAGTAGCCTGGACAAAGTTTTACACTGCAGGGTGTATCCACATCAGTGTCAGACCCCTCTCCTAACATCATCGTCTGTGCAACACAACACTGATGTCATCCTCTATAAAGAGCACTCTCACACTATAAAAGATAGACTTTAGTGGTAGTGCTTGCAACTACATAGATAGGGGTTTCTAATTTCACCACAACTGAATTGTGTGTGTGTGTGTGTGTGTGTGTGTGTGTGTGTGTGTGTGTGTGTGTGTGTGTGTGTTGGGGTGTGGTGGTGGGTCCATAGCATCATTGGAGGATTAATTCAACAGCTGTGCTCATTTACTCCCACTTGAGAGAAACATTTATATGTCAGATAATCCAACATCCCATTTTCAGATCCATAAATGCATACTGTCTACAACACACTGATGAAGTCGTCATTTCAATAATGCACTCTTACACCACTAAAGTCAGACCTCTCCTGGGGCTTATTTGTATAATACACTTGTGTAGATTGTGTGAGTTGATAGGTAAAGAGTTTGATTACAGCATTAAGATTCTCCTGACTCTGTATGTGAGTATGTATGAATGTAAAAGAATACAGAAGTGTCTTACACCTCTTAGCATTGACAGCATTTAGAATTCCAGATAGCTGTAGAAGTCACTTTTGCACACACATATTTCCTTTGTATGACACAGCTGATGTCATTTCTTCAAAGATGAGATGCAGTGTGGCTGATATATAGTCATGCTTCTATTGTGGCGAATGCATATAATGCACTTGTTTGTAGATTGTGCTAGTACCATAGGTAGGCAGTTTGAATACAGGAATGACTGTTATCTGTGAGTATGTTTCTTTCCCTTACTATGCAGAACAGGCTGCACACAGACACATACACACACACACACACACACACACACATATATATATATATATAAGGTATATCTATACAGTGTGCTTGTGCTGTGCAACCACTTTTTGGTGGAAACAGGAAGGTAATACATAATGGTGATGTCAACCATTGAAATATGCAGTGTCACAACTGTCAAATAAATCTTTAGTTGCACTTTTGGTTCCACAAGCCTTCATAAGCCTATGACGTTAGCTATATAGTTCAAATCCTGACATCACTGTACAGTCAGTGCACATGTTGTTAACAGTGTTGTTATCCTCATGTGCTATGTTCATGTGTAGATGTTATTTCCTCTTACTAACGTTTATTCTACATTTGCTCCCATTTTGCTTAGTGGCTTAGTTCCCAAGTTAAAAGAGAGCCATCAGTGAGATTTTTCTAGGAGCTGCACTTTTCCTCTTCCCATTAGCATTGATTCCCAAGAGATTCAAGATATTCTAAGGAACAACTGGAAATTTAACTTAAGGAATCAAGACATAATGACTGCATTAGGTGAAAAGCCAAAGTTTATTTACAAAAGAGGGTATAACCTTAAAGGGATGTTAGAAAAATGTAATGAATGTTTCAAAGGTGTAGGTAGAGTAGGATCTTTTCCTACCAAAATTGCAGGTATTGTAGGTTTATTCATGAAACCCATAGCATTTACCTTCTGCACATTAATAAAAATATTATAGCAAGGTGTTACTACAATTGTTAAACTGAATGTGTGGTTTATCTAGCTAGCTGCTGTAGCTGCACCAGTTTTTATGTTGGGAAAACTATTAGGATTCACCACCATAATGAAGAGGAAAAAAAGGCCAGTGATTACCTTAAAGCAGTTTATTAAAAGTCACAGTCCAACACAATCAGTCACTGCAAATGGATACAATTCCACAGACAAAGCCTTCCACAATAAAATCTTGTAATCCAAATTTTCAAAAGGTACAAAAAACAGCAGCTGTAAAACAAACTCCTCTGGCCCCTCGGCTCTTCAACCTTTGCAGAGTATATCCTATCCTTTACTTTCCACTCTTAAATGCTATAATTAAAAACAATTAACCAATCACAATCCTAACACTCATTATCTTTTTAAAGGAAACACTTCCAGTGACATTCCCTATTCAGTCCCTTTGGAATTAAGGTATTACATTTTAAAATCAAAATGGACTCCATTTTCCATAATTTCTTTTTTATATCTAAATTATACACTTGTTGCACTTGCCCTAAAACTGTGGCTTGTAAACATTGTGTATTTCCATTATGACATTCCTTAATATGTGTTGCTACAGGGTTTTTCTCCCTGCCTTTCTTTACATCCCTTATATGTTATTTTAATCTTTGCTTGAAACTTCTCTTACTTTCACCTATATACATCTTTCCACAGGGACATCTTAACCTGTAAACTGTTCCTACCCTATCACAAGAGAATTTCCCTTTAAAAGTAAAATTATTTCCATTAATTTTATTAAAACTCTGTACAATATATTGGCAACAGCTACACTTTCCACAAGGGAAAGTACCATACAAATCTATAGCCACATAACTATTAAACAAAGGTAACTGAAACCTACCATGCACTAGGAAGTCTTTGATGCTTCTGCCCCTTGAATACGAAAACATTGGGAACTCCTTTGTTTTTATTCCCTAAAATTTACTTTTTTCTAAAATACGCAATGGTATTTAACCAGGCCCACTAAGGTCTCTGAAAATACTGTACAGTTAGTCACAAAACATAATCTCTGTTTATCCTGATTTTGTACATCCCTGTAGGTATTACAAGCTGTTTTCCCACTTTTATTCTCTTGTTTAACCCTCTTCTTATTTTCTTCCACTACTACTTCATTATAACCCCTATCTATATACATTCTGACTGCTCTTTCAATTTCCCTATCACATTCATCCTTGTCGCTACATAATCTTTTTATTCTAAGAAGTTCTCCATATTAGGATTGTTGTACCAAAGGATTTATGAACACTGTGCAGCAATTAAAAAGAAAGATTACAATAACTTTTTGGCAAAGCACGCATCGAGATGTTCTAATTTTAGAAAGTTTTCCTTCAAAGTGTTAGAGTCAGTGAATCAAAGATTGTTTGTGGAAGGTTATAATAACATTCTAGAATGCAAAGAAGCCAAATAGCAAGTGTTACTTTGAGCAGATCAATAGCCTGGTTTAAATGAAAACATTAATATTAAATTAGATTTTAAGACAATATTCTTGTGTAAAATCCTGCGGTGGTGGTGCTGCGGTAGCGTTGTCGCCTCACAGTAAGACGCTGTCTGGTTCGATTCTCGGCTAGAGCATCTTCTGCGTGGAGACATGCGTGAATGGGCATACCTTCTTTGAAGGTTGTGCATCAGGGCTGGTAACTCGGTATGTAAAAATCAACTACCAATCATTAGCGGACCAGAGTTCTGCTGTGGCGACCCCTAACTGGGAAAAGCCGAAAGACACAACAACATTCTTGTGTAAAATCTTTATGTGCTTAAAATGGTTGATTGTGCATTTAGTTTTTTAAATGATTACTTAATTATTCCTAGCACACCAAATTCTATATTATCCTGAGAAAACCCCTGCCCTGACTGGCCTTCTAAACTTTTACAATTCAAATAGACAACTACAATCCAGTAACAAATCTCTGATCAAAAATATCCTGTGTAAAAATAACTCTGGGGAATCCCTCTTCCCTCATGAAGTTGCAAAAACATGGATTACTCTGCCTCCTGATCTCAGACTATAAAAATGTACATCCACTTTCAAAAATCACCTTAAATCATATCTTTATATCAACCATTTATGTAACTGCAATGGACCTCCTTGAAGCCACACCCTACTGTAGGATGTTATTTCCTGATGATTCTGGCAAATACAAATACTGTGTTCTACTTACGCTCATTGTTTATATTGTAAATACTGTATCTATGATCTTACTGTGATAATACCCTGTAATGTAGATATATTGCAACTACACTTGTCTATGAAAGTGCTATGATCACGTTTGTATTATTAACTTGCTAACCTTTCCATAATATGTTTCCTAATGTTATCATTTAAACTTTGTAACTTTAACTGTTACCATTAATTGCTCATTACTCTGTAACAGTTTGGAGCTTTTCTCTGCAGGATTCCGCTGAAAATGGTCACTAGCTGTAAACAAATGTTAAATAAATAAAGAAATATTCCTGAAATTATTATTCTGATTGGTTGAGGGTGTTACAATTAATTGGCAACATGGTTTACATATGTATTTAAACTTGGTTTGTAGTAACATATGGTCTTCTGATAAAGTTATTAGTACATTAAAATAACGAAAGTGCTAACAATTTATTTGCGCATACTGCAGTTTTCATTCTGCAAAGGATTTCAGTTTTCTTTTATTCTATATTTCATTTGGAAGGGCTGTATTGAAGACTGATGCTGTCATCTGAATAGATGGTCATTCCATAACAGTTATAGTAAGAGACTTCCTCAGGACTGAGGACATGAGATTATATCATTTATGTTGTTGCCTAAGTAAGGCATTCGTTCCAATATGGGATCATATCTACATTGGACATAATTGCTGTTCTACCATCACAGTGACAACAGCAGGGGGCTACAGGTGTGTTTGGGCATACATAACATCAAGCAATGCTGTCTGACATACCGCAAGATTATTTCTAAGTAATTACAGGGGCATATATTCTTTGATTCATACACATGATGTAAGACTTTCACATAACCACACAAATAATAACTGGCAATGGACTTAAACAATGGCACTTTTATTGGTCCTACTATGGTGTTCCAAAACAACACTGAGTGACTGTAATAATTTCTCTCCTTAACTGTTATGCAGGAAATACATCCACTCCAATCATACTTTGTATATGTAGAGTGCCAGAGGCCTCCCCCATCCATCTTAGCAGATACAAATTAAGGACAAGTAAAGTATAGCTGATGTAATGACTTCACATAGGTGAGAGTTCAACAGCTGTGATATCAGTTCCACTGTGGTGCATGTGATTAACAGTCATATTGTTAGTTGGAGGAGTTGTACAGCTTCATGTTCAATTCTAGAACAAGGATTCATTTTGTGCGAATGTACTGACATCGTACAACCATTACATCACATCAGTCTTATCCCCTGATATGTTGTATGAACACATGTGAACATAGCTTTGGATTTCATGGCAGTAGACATTTGTTCTGCCAATGTCCTGGTGAGAGTGCTACTGTGATACATGCATTCAGTACTGTAGTACACATAAGTGTGCTCCAGTTCTTGTGTACTATATGTAAAAACATACAGAGCAGCCTTCCTTGACCATGAAACATTAATATAGGATTGATCACAACTGTGTAACATGAACAAACTCATTTAATTGCCATCTGTCTGACATGCTGATATGGCATTCATTATCAGGGATCCTTTCTTAATTCACACATAATTTTGTTTCTCACAATACTCTTTGCTACCCCCTGTGGCAGATACTGAAAATACACAGCTCTGAGGTATACATTGCATCATAGTATGGTGTTTGCATTTGTTCTTATCTGTCTGCACAATAAGTGTATCAGACAGTAATGCCTTACATAAGGGTATTACACATGTTAAACTATGTTCCCACATTTGTAACACCACATATGCCATTTCCCCTCCCCTCTTGCTTATGTTTGTATTCATATATTCGATTTATGTGCATGGTGTACTCAGTACACTTTTTTTCTGTCTGGTGCAGCTTACATTATTTGCGCTATGTAGCTCTTCATGCTGTCTGTGCAAGAATGCTTTACAGATTTGCCCATAGGTAAGCCTGTTTGTTTGCTGTGTGTGCTTGTGCTTCTCAACATGTTTCTCTGGCTGCCAATATTTGCTGCTGGCCATGAAAGAGTCTTGTATACATGCAGGCATGACAAGTAGCATGCATATGCAATTAGCGCTGATGCTCATCACACTAACATGTAAACATCATGTAGGCTTCATGCGAAGCCTTCACAATTGTTCATGAATCCCACATTTAGTTTATTTCGAAAAACCCGAGTAAGCCAGTATGACTTTTATGATAACATAATTGTTGTATTGGTTCATGTACTATGATGGCTTAAGTGGTGTGCAAACCATTTCTTAATATTCTATGATTAAGTTTCTGTTTTGTCAGGTACCTCATAAATAAACATGACTGTATAACATAATATGGTGATATGTCCTTGCTCCTAAAATGGTCCTCATCCTGCCCAGCAACCAGCACCACTCAACCATTACCTCCCTATTTGCCCTCTTCTCTCATTTGAGAAATACCTCCTTGAAATCCATAAACCAAAAAAAATTCTTGGTCACTGCCTGTATTCCTACTCAGTAGCCAAGGTCTGGAACAATATTCCTACAGATAGTACAGCAATTTCATGCAGACACATATCCAAACAATCTAATCTCAAGAGCAGGGTCAGTCCACCCAGGCATTCTACTTGTATGTTTTATGAGAGTGAAGCTATTACATTAGCAGTATTTCTTAGTAGTTCTCAGCTTGCTAATAAAACTGACTGTTGTAGCCTTGTGTCCCCCCGCTAGTACAGTAATCCTAACTGTCCAATAGACAGTATACATTTAATTCACATCCCTGTGACTAAATTAACCATCAAGCAGCCCTCTCAGTGCTTTCTGCCTTAGTTTGTATCACTTGGAGGCCCACCTGTTTATTTGCATCTCTATACATTCCCCTTCATTGCTAATGTATCTTCCTATTCTAATCTGTGCACAAACTGGTTACTAATCAGCAAGTCAATGTGAAGACACACTCCCAACCTTAATAAACTTTGCTGTCTCTTCTCTCCTTCACTTTACAGGTAGTTTGAATTATTACTTACCCCCTCTGAGGCCTTCATTGATTTCCACTGATTGCCTCTCTGGTTTCTTTGTATTCCACCTGGTTTACACCCCTTCTGCTATCTCCCTCCCACAATACAAAGTCTATATTAGAATCCTGCTGAACATGGAACCATCTTTAAATTTCTAGTCTCCCACCAGGACACAAGTGCTCCTCAGCAATTACATTTCTGCTTGCTGGTAAGCCATTAGACCTCAGGAATTTGTTTTAAAAGTGTTCAGATTTGTAAAGTAATACTTACCTTTTCTTTTGTATTGGTTGGCTCTGCCCCGCTCCGTTCACCCTCGCTAATGCTCGGGCTCTCTCCGCTCCCCTGCCCTGCCCCCTATTCCCTCCCGCCCCCACTATCTCTACATTTATAGTAATCACAGCCACACCCACAGCTCACCCTCACATCACCTCCACCAATCACAGCTCCTCAAGTCATATCACATTATACCACACCAACTTGCTCCACACAAAATACTCCCAATCACTCTCATTCTCACTAGGCATTTTTTACATCACGCACACTACTTCCCCATCCACATATAGTGCAACCCTATAATTCCTATTCAGACCCCCCACCTAGAAACAACTTAAACTTTATAACCATGACTATCACGCAACTAAGTCTAGTCTGTCTTCTCATAATTCTTTACAACACCACAAGTTATCACTCTAGCAATATCCCTAAACTTAGTGGCACAACACTGCATTATGCACTCTTGTATACAGACACCACACATTATAATAATATCTGCCCACAGTTATTCATGAACTACATAACGGACCAATTCAGGACTAAACGCATATGCTCTCATTCCAACTCCAAATAAACACAATACTTTCTCACACTCCTCACCAAACTTGAACATCTGTATAACCATTTTAACTCCAGGCTCACCATAAGTGGGGATATCCACCCCAACCCAGGCCCAAATCCATCCTGTCCAACTCAAACTGCTCCAACACAAATGTCAGAACATAATATCCCCACTTTCTTCATCCCTGGGCAAATGAACAACAGCAGCAAAACCAACCATCTTTTAATGCTAAATATTAATATTATAAGTATCAAAAATAAAATACCTGAACTCCAGGCCACAATAGCACACTACTTCCCAGACATAGTTGTTTTAACAGATACCTGGCTAAATAAAAACATAGCTAACTCAGAAGTTCTTCCTACCTGCTACAATATCATTAGACAAGACAGACCACTTTGTAAAGGGGGTGGAACTGCCTTACTGTACAAGTCAAACTTAACTGTCCGTCAATTACCAAACTCCTACCCCTCCCCCAATAATTGGGACATACTTATCTCACAACTTCAACTTCACCCTAAAAAGGTCATCACCACAATTGTGATCTATATTCCACCTGGTAATACACCTGCTAGCCTTCAAGACTTCTTATCCTGTGTTCTTTCACATACTCACAAGAAACCCTTATTCTGGGGGACTTCAACCTAGATTGGTTCACCTGTATATCAGAACCACCAAGTAATCTAATAAATCTCCATGGCTACCAGCAGCTAGTCCAAATTCCAACTAGATGTGATAAAAAATCTAAAAGGGAATCCATCCTTGACTGGGTCCTAACTAACAACCCCACATTGTACCCTCACACAGGCAGTTTCGTAGACACCTTAAGTGACCACAACATAATATACTTTATACGTAGTAGAACAAGCATATGCAAGACCACTAACTATATATCCACTAGAAACATAAAAAATTATCTCCTGAGGTCCTCAACACTTTACTCTGTAACTGTGATTGGACCCTCCTAAAAACCCTCCCACATGACCAGGCAGTAGCATATTTCAACAAAACATTTCTACAACACCTAGACACTGTCACTCCATTGCGCAAAATCAAGGTTAGAAACTCTACAAACCCCTGGCTCATTAAAGAAACCAAACAAATCCTCAAGTTCAGAGACACTGCCTGGCTTTACTATCAAAAAAACAAAGAAACACAAAGCCTAACTAAGTACCAAGAACTGCGCAACCGTGCAAAAAAATGCATTAGGCTGGACAAAAAAATCCTACTACACAACGTTACAAACTAAATACTAACCCAACCCGCAAAAATTTTGGAAAAATGTAAACCAGCTACTAAAATCCACCCAAAAGGCTACCCCCAAACCAACCACCCCTGACACTAAAGTTCCCATCGAAACACAACTCAACTCCCACTTTGTGAACTCAATTCTATCCTTAGTATCACAGGACAGTTCCTTCCTCACTATCCCCCCAACACAAATAACACTAATACAAACTTTAGCCTCAAAACAGTTTCCACCACTTCAATCAAAAGCATGGTCTCCAAACTAGAAACCTCATCAACAGCAGCCAACCTACTCCCCAGCTATTTCTTGAAACTCACAGCAGATGCTATTGCTATCCCAGTCTCCACTGTCATAAACAGATCAATTGTTGAAAACTATGTGCCCAAACTCTGGAAAATATCCTATGTTACACCCATACATAAAGGCGGGACCTCCACTGAACTTAATAACTACAGACCCATTGCTTTACTCTCCCCCCTGGCCAAAATCCTAGAAAAATGCATCCATACCCAGATGCTAAACTATCTCCTAGACAGCAAAATCCTGTCACCTACTCAGCATGGTTTCAGACCTGCCCATAGTACCACTACAGCCATCCTCTGCTTCACAGACACAGTAAACCATCTCAAAAATGAAGGCCTACAAGTGTCAACTCTTTTTTTGGATATGTCCAAAGCATTTGACACAGTCTCACACCCAATCCTGCTAAACAAACTAAACCAATATCATCTATCAAATTCCACTCTTACCTGGTTCCAAAGCTATTTAACTGACAGGTACCAAGCTTTGAAATGGGAAAATTCTCTCTCTCCTCAGCTGCCCATAACTATAGGAGTCCCACATGGTTCTATCTTAGGACCACTACTATTCACAGTCTTCACAAATTACCTCCATACCTCCACACAGCATGCATCTATAATTCAGTATGCAGATGACACTACCTTAATCTGTGCTGCACAAAATATTCCCACCCTCCTGCAAACAACTCAACTAGCATTCTCTGACGTTGAAAACTACCTTACCAAAGCCCAACTTATCCTCAATCCAAAGAAAACTCAGCTTATGATGATAACCAGTTCTAACAAAAAACTAACAGTCAATTCACTATCTACTCCACTAATGCTACTCCAATTGCTCCAGTGGCACAGGCTAAGCTATTGGGAATAACCATAGACTCCCACCTAAAATTTGATAGTCATCTCAACTTAACTATTAAAAAAGTACATGCCAAACTGGGTTCGCTCTACCGTATCAAACCATTTCTTACCAACAACACAAGATCAGCCATTGCTCGCTCCCAACTTCTATCCACCCTACTCTATGCATCTCCCATTCTGACTAATCTCAACAAAACTGCACTAAGCAAAATGGAAGCCTGCTATAACAGAATTGCCCACTTTGCTGCAAATTGCTCATATAGAACTCATCACTGTACTGCTTTGAGACAGCTCCACTGGCTTGAACTGCCCAACCGCCTAACCTACAATCAGCTCTGCCTCCATTACCTCCCCAATAAGTGTCCTGCCCTCAAAAAATTAGTACATCACTCAGCCAAAAGGCCTCTTAGATCATCAAGCAAACTGCTACTAGAAGTCACCAACAGCTACAATAGCTTTGGAGATGCACTATATAGTAGTTCATTGGCTAAAAAATGGAACTCTGTCCCTACAAGCATTCAAAACACATCATCCAAAGCCTCCTTTAAAGACCTCATCAGGCAACATCTCAAGGAAAGTTGGCAGTGCCATGATTGCTCCCCAGGCTAGTGAAAGCGGATAACACATACATACAAAATCTAGAGCACTTGATATTAGTTTTCAGTCTTACTCACAAACACTGGCTAATCTACAATGTATGTACTGTACCTGTGTACTATGTATGTATTCTACCTATGTTCCAAATTTCAGCTGTACACCGCAAATCTATTAATTACCTTTATTTTTAAAATTAATATTTTTTTGTTTGTTCTCTCCACTGTAACTGTTTATGTGCTGCATACCACTGTAAAAACATGTCTCCTGTAATTTGCGTGTATACTGATCATGTCTAAATAACTAAATGTGTCTATAATTTTTCTTTGTGGAGCTTTTCTCCCTGGGCCTCTGCTGAAAAAGGGCCTTTTCGGCTCAGTCAGACACCCCCGGTTAACAAATGTAAAATAATAATAATAAATCTCTAAAGAGATTTGTCCTTAACTCCTGTCTCGGTACATGTCTCACACCAGGCTGACAGTACCATTACTACTGGGTTGGGAGGGTGGCCTAATGGTTAAGGTGTTTGCCTTGCAAGCACAAGGTGCAGGGTTCGAGTCTCACAAGGGATAATTGTCTAGGCTTAAAATGGCTCGCAAGGGTAGCTAGCTTAGTACTAACCTATGAACTCCTTCCTTTTCTCCCTTCTCTTTCTCTTGCACTTCTTTTTCTCCATTCCTTCCCTCCCTTCTCTTATTAATCCAAGCACCAGTTACTTCTCTGATAGCTCCCTACTTTAACTCCATTTCGTAATCCCCCTCAAGCTGTAAAATCTCTTTCCTTTCTTTTAGTCTTTTGCCCATATTTAAAATGCTTAACATCTTTACCATTGGTCATCACTATTGATTGTACTTTACTAAGTTTTCGGTATCCTAAGATTGTTGTTTACTATTCACTCTATGATTTTCTGATCTGACTTTATCATGTATGTCAATTCTACTATTTGTTACTGCACTTCATGTGATAATATTATGTAGTTTATTAATTGATCTATGTATGTTGGTTCTTTTCTCCCCAGCCTCAGCTGAAAATGGGATTCAACCCCATTTAGACATTCCTGGTAAACAAATGCCAAATAAATAAATAAAATAGATAAATAAATAAATAAATTAAATAAAATATGATTTAAAACTACAGGCAACCTGAACATGTGGACATTAGCCTCTCAATCAGAAATGCAACAATTGTAGTTGTAATTTTGTGAGCTTTGAAAAAGAAACTCTGTTAATAAAATACCAAAAAGCTTAAAACACTACACTTCAATCAAAGCATTTTTGCAGGGAAACTATAGCTGCATTCCATATATGCATATATATTTATATATACAGAAGGTCGAAGAGGCATTAGGTTGACATCTGTTTGGTCAACACCATTTGTTCGACCGAAACAAGTTGTTGACATGTGCTCAAGATTGAAAATTAGTGGGTAGGGGAGTATATTATTTATTTACTATTTATTTTACATTTGTTGACTGGGAAAATCTGACTGGATTCTTGTCCATTTTCAGTGGAGGCCCGGGGAGAAAAGCTCCACAGTAAAATTCAGATAATCATTACAAGCAATACAGAGGCGTTCACATTCATACAGAGTAACAGACTTGGCATAGCTAAGTAACATATTATTCATGCTTAGTTCAAGTTAACATACATGTATTATTCATGCTTAATAAAAGTTAGCATATCAGGTATGAAGGCTGAGATAGACCAGTTTAAGGCAAAGTAAGATTCAAGTTTAACAGTTTTGGATAGGATACACTCAAGTATTCAGTTTAAGATTTAGTTATTCCATACTAGTGAGGCAGAGCAGAATAGAATAGTGAAGGAGTTGGAAGTAGGTAGGTAAAGGGGAAGAAATTGTATCTGGATATTAGGTAGTGGGAATAAGTAGTAGGCGAGCAATAGGGAAGGTTGAAAGGATGTTGGGATATGTATGAGAGACAGGAAAAAGAGGTGTTAGTTTGAGTAGTTGATGTGGGGTATAGTGTAAGGTGGGGGGAGGGATTTAGCCAGGTGGTAAGCATGTGCAGATTCATGAGTGCTTGAGGTGTTCCTTCAAGAGTTTTTTAAATTTGTCCTTTGAGATAGCTGAGGTAATAGATGTGGGTAGGGAGTTCCAGATTTTGCCAATGTAGTTGGGGAAGAGGGAGTTACCTTCTGTGTTGTTGGTTTTTGTAATCTTAATTAGTTTTTTTTTGCTAGAGCGAAGTTGTCTGGTATTAGCTTGGGGTACTAGCAGATTAGCCAGTAATGGGGTTTTGTCTGGTAATAATAGGAGTTTGTGGGCATAAGCTAGTTGATAATAGTTCAGGATATTAGGGAATTCAAGTCAGTCAAGTTGCTTTAGGGATAGGCAGTGGTGGGCATGATAGGGGGCACCTGTTGCAAATTTTGCAATGTTATTATAGCAAGTGTTGAGATTGCCAATTTCAGTTTTGGGTTGGTTAGTGAGTATGGGTGAGGAATAGAATAGTGTTGAGAGAAGGTGAGACTGAGCAATTGTTATCTTAGCAGTTTGTGTTAGAAAGGGTTTATTTTTATATAGACTGTTCAGTTCTTTGTGAGTTATGTTTAATGGTTTGGTTAATATGATGATCAAATTTGAGGTTATTATCGATGGTAACTCCTAGCAATTTGGTGTGAGTGTCAGGGGAGATGATGGTCCCATCTCTGTAGACTATGTTAAATGGAATGTGTATGGTGGTAATTTTGGTGGGAGAGAATAGTAATAGTTTGTTTTTTGGGGGGGGGGTTAGAATTAGGTGTTTGCTAAGAAACAAGTTTTCTGTGGTATGGAATACTTGTGTTATAGAGAGAAGTGTCTGAGGGTCAATGGCTAAACAGACAATTGTAGAGTCATCAGCACATTGTACAACTATTGTATTTTGACAAATAGTATGAAGATTGTTTGTGAATATGAAGAATAGGAGGGGACCTAAAATGGATCCTTGTGAGACACCTGTGGTGATGGGTAGCAGTGAGAATAAGTTATTGTCCCACAGTACTGCTTGTTGTCTCCCATGTAGGTAGTAATGAAACCATGCTAGGGTTTGGTTACTTAGGCTGAGGTCGACAAGAGCATGTAACAGTTTGGCATGATTGACCATATCAAAGGCCTTGGATAGTTCCAGAAATATGGCAGAAGATAGTTTGCCTATGTGTTTGTTTTGATTGATGACATTTGTGAAGGAAAGTAGGGCAGTGGTAGTGCAATGTGCTGGCCTAAATCCATGCTGTGTAGGAGAAAGCAGTTGGTTGTTAAGCAGGTATGGCATGAGTTGGTGGTGGATGCATTTCTCAAGTGTTTTGGTCAGAGGACTCAGAATGGCTATGGGGTGATAGTTGGTGAGATTGGTGGAGGTTCCACCTTTATGGAGGGGGATAATATAGGAGGTTTCCCAGATGGCTGGATTGAAGTTTTTAGATAGATCTATTTAGAAGGATAGATATGGGGAAGGCAATTTCAATAGCAGCCAGGTGAAGGAATTCAGCATGTCGTTTATCAGCTGCTAGTGAGGTAGGTTTGAGTTTAAGTAGTAACTTTTTGACATGGTTGGGATGGGTAGAAACTGGAAGGAAGTCTTAGCTCTATCTGCAGGTTGTGGTGATTAGTGGTAGTAGTTGTTAGCTGTTTATGAATAAGGTTACCAATAGTCTCTATGAAATATTTGTTAAATGCATCTGGTATATTTGTGATTTCATTAGTGTAAGTAGGGGGTGGGGTGGAGGGGTGGCCAGAGTGGAGTATGTTGTTTATACCTGCCCAAAATTTCTTGAGGTTGTTTTGGTGCTTGTTTTGTAGGTCAAGGAAATAATTATTTTTAACTAGGAGGCTTGACCTTTTTGTTTCATTTCTGAGCTGTTGGAATTGTACCTTAGCTGCTGGGGTTTTAGTGGCTTTCCAGATGTGCCAGGCTTTGTCCCTTTCTGAAATTCTCATTTTAGTCTCTTTGGTGAGCCAGAAGGCACTGTTAGTTTTGAGTTTAATAATACGGGGTGGGTCATAGGCATTTAAGATACTTAAGAAGGTGTTGAAATGGTTTATGGCTTCTTCTAGAGATAAGATATTTAGTATGCACCAGTTATGGTGTTTTAGTTTCAGTGTGAATTTGTTGGGGATCAAAATTTTTTGTGTTGTGAGTTGTTATTGATCTGGAGTTTAGGGTGGACTGGGTTTTGAGTTTTAATAGAAAAGTGGGTTGATGGTCACTGAGGGTGTCTGGGAGGACACCTGCCTGGTATGGGGTGTTTGTCCTGTTAATTAATATCCAGTCTAGTAGGCTTTCTTTAATTTTAGGAGTTCCTAGTCTAGTGCTACTTTGGATAACTTGTGAAAAGTTATAGGGCCGGATTCACGATGGCTTGCACGGAGTCTAAGAGTAGAGTAAGACTCCATGCAGCTATCAAGTCCGATGAGCGATCCAGGAACAGCCTGCAGGGGCATGCAAGAGAGCTTCTAAAATGGCTCTTACACGGACAGGGCTGAGAAATGCAAATTACCTCAATTGCAGGTGAAAGGCATGCAAATGAAGTAGATTTGCGATTCAGGAAACCCGAACCTGTCCGAGTAAGAGCAGTGTTATTTGCAGAAATGTACTCAGTTGACAACTGAGTACCATTCTGCAAATAACAAAACGGAGCCGTGACAGCTCCAAATAATGGTTGCATCCGGTGCAGGAAGCATACCAATGGCCAACTATATGGCCATTGGCAATGTTTCCTGATGCAATATGGAAAAAAAAAATAATAATTTTGTTTTCTCCGATTTCCGATGTTTAAGCATAGCACAGCACTGCACAAACGGGCTATGCTCTAAAAACCAGAAAAATAAAAATGAAAACCCACAAATGTGGATCTTATTTAATTTGTTAATGTACAATGCAAGGGAATGGCAGGATGAAGACAACATGAGTAGAGATTGCTAAGGGGGGAAGCTCAGTCTAAGAGATGTAACCAAGCATTAGTAGGCAATCCTATGCAAAGGAGGGTTAGGATAGTGAATCGCAAGTTTACATAGCAAATGAGCACAGTCAGTGGAGTGTAAGAGTAGGATAAGGGGAGTAACAGAGTAGAAGATAGGTGACATCACTACGGGGGTATGTATGAAAGAAGTGAAGCTCATTGGAGCAGAGTGGCATATGTCAGCTGTCATTTACACATCATGGAAAGAGGTGTGTCAACAGGTAGGCTAGGTAAAGGCAAGAAATGGAAGGTGTATGCCATGGATAACACCAAACTTTCATGCTGAGCGGGTATGCGCGCGTGTGCGGGCCTGTAAACCCGAGTAAGACAGAGTGCGCACGTGTAAGCGTGCGTGCGAGCGTTTAAGCCAGAATAAGCATGTATAAAGCTGTTGAAAGATTTGTGAGTGCATTTGTGCTGGTGTGCGTGCGTTTTAACCTGAGTAAGCAAGTTTTAGCCCTGGTAAGCATGTGTGTGCACGTGTGAGCTGCTGTGAGCGTGTTTGCGCTTGTGTGCATGGCGCTGCCCCCCCCCCCGAGGAAACAGAAAGGAAAAAGGAAGCACAATAAATAGTAGGAAGCTACCAGGGAGTACTAGCAGAGCTAGCAGATGAAAACAATCAGAATCAGGCAATTACACAGGCAGCCCAGCCTAGCACATAAAACTCTGAAAACAACAGTCCATTATGTTTCTCACAACAGACACTGCAAAGCTTTACTGAGACAAAGAAATGTTAGGGCCTGCCATTGCTGTTATAAGGCGACATATGCAACATGCTGAGGGTGGTGACAATGGAAATGCTGCCTGACAACCCACAGTGAGGAGACGGAGAAGAGTGTACAGGCCCAGGGTAACCTACCAGGGGGATACATGAGCTGGAGATAGTGGAGTGCTATAGAGTGGGCAAAGACCTCCTGCAGCAAATTGTTGAGCTGTGCAGGCCACACCTCACACACAGAACCATCAGAGGGGAACTTATCCCAGTGGAAACCAAGGTATGTGTTGGCCTAAGAATATTAGCAACAGGTACCTTCCAGAGACCAACTGGTGATATGATGGGAATATCACAGGCATCAGCATCCAGGGTACTGCACCAGTTCCTGGATGCCATGTCAGCACATGTCGGTGATCATGTATATTTCCCCAATTACTGTGAGGTATTGGCCAGCAATATGCGTCTCTTCCAGAAAATAGGGGAATACCCTGAGGTAGTGGGTGCAATAGACTGCACGCACATATGCATCAAAGCACCAGACGTCGAGCAGGGTAGGGTCTACTTCAACCGCAAGGGCTTCTCCTCCATCAACTGCCAGGTCATGTGTGATGCCCAAGGAATAATACTGAATGTGTGTGCTGGCTGCCCTGGAAGCTACCATGATTCCCATATCTGGCATCTGACACAGCTGTACCAGACATTTGCCAATGGGGCATCCCACATGGTCACCTAGTGGGGGATGCTGGCTATGCACTGGAGCCGTGGCTGATGACACCCATCAGAAATGCACACACACCTGAACAGGAACACCATAATGAGGCACACGCACAAACACGTAATGTAATTGAGCGTGTGTTTGGGCTGCTCAAGTCATGGTTCCGGTGCCTGGACACATCTGGTGGCGCCTTGCAGTACTCACCAACTACATGTACCCAAATTGTCATGGTATGTGCTATGCACCATAATATGATCCTGCAAAAACAGCTGCAGCAGGACCAGCATAGGCCTGGGCCAAGCAGCCCCCCACCATTGCCAAGGCCATCACAGACAGAGCGTGACTCAGAGGAGGAACAACCTGAGCCTGCCTCAGTAGGCAGAAAGAGGCATGCCCAGTATGGTTTGGCCTTGGCAAAGAAGCAATGCATAGCACATACACTGGCTCAGTAGGAACTCTGGAAATGATACCTCTCTCTGACTTGCACATATAGTAAAAGGGATGCCTAAGTTGACGCCACCTGCTTTCAAACATGTACAGGGAGTGTAGTATGTGCATCCGACATAGGCAGCCCTGCAGCACCACCTGAGGCATGATTGCCATGTATTAAGCAATATAAAGCAGTGCTAAACAGCATTTACCACCATGTAGTATATGCAAACATAATCCCACACACCAACTAGCACAACTGTGGTCACTGTTGAGTAATATTGGGCAATGTCCAGCATTGTTGGTGAATATTGATCAATGTCAGACAAGCCCGGTCTAAGTGTGGCATAGCTGAACAAAAGCCAACATGCTCATATTTGCTAACTGGCCCTTAAGCAGTCTGGTCTGTTCAGTATGAAGATATAAAGCAGTAATGGGCCTCAAACCCAGGATACTGTGCACTATAGTTAAAGTACTGAACCACTAGACCATGACAGTACTGCAGTGGTCAGCCTGTATGAAGGAATGTTGATAAGTCTATGCAAAGTATCTCATGGAAACCCTGCAGGCACAGCGTAATCCCTGTCGAGTTATGACACAAAGGTGAGTCCTGCAGTAAGAACAGAACCTGACTTCCAACACACACTGTATAAATGTTAATATTGGTCATGTTCACACACATCAACAAATGTAGTGGACCTCAGATAGCAACATACTGAAAGGTCACACTGGGCATGCTCACACACTTGAATAAATGAGACAAATGTCAGGCAACAAAACACGGAAAGCCTGAACTGGGCATGCTCACACACTTAAGCCATGTCTGAGTACAGCAGTGGGCCACACATATCTGGCAGTTGCATGTGTTAACCCAGGAACCTCTCACTATCCAGCAATCCACCCTGTGCAGACAGTTATACAACAACAGACACATATATAATATAGTGGAATCCTGTCATAATCAAATATGTTCTGCAGATACCTAAGTTGTTCAAAGAAACTGGGAAAGCAAAGATGATAAAGACCTGCAAACGGTATCAGCAATAAACATTGTGCATCCCAAACATTAACATAGTTTCAGAGGTCAATACTAGGCTATCTGCCCTAGGGCATGTACAAGCCTAGCCAGAGTGTGTTTGGCATTCGCAACCCTGTCAGATTACTACACTGTGCGTGTGAATAGTAGGTCACACAAAATAGCCCATGTACGTTTAGGCTAGTGTGCCTCTGTCTAGCAGGGACACAGAAGATATCCCAGGGGTAAACATACGATCACCCATACAGTCGTCAAGATGTCTCCTGTGGGTGGTCAGTGGGTGGCTCTGCCTATGTGAAACTGGGATTACAATCCAGAGTGAGTGGAGCCTCTGGGATAAGAATCTGTCCCTCCAGCATGTCCTATTAACATCTGTGCTGAGGTATATGTCCCTGGAGTGTGTAGCTCCAAGGGTGTCAGATATTCTGAGGTGGATTATGTCCAGTAATTCTGAGTTGGGTATATCTGTAAACAACAGGCACACATCATATACGATGAGGTGATATGCGACTGAGTAGAGCTGGAGTTACTGCTTCCGAACTGTGGAGGGCATCCTTGTGAGTCCCTAGATCTGCTTGGTGAGGAACTTCTGTGGCCAGTACAATTGCTGCAGGTGTCGGGTAAGGTACACCCCAAATGTGGCATTGTAACCAAGCATGGTTATGATGAGTATAGGGGCACAATGACCTCACTCGATCTAGATGTGAAACCATATGGGATAAGGTGGCCTATACAGAAGGTCTGTCCAACCACTTTGGCAACATGATTGTCAAAGGCGACAGTACGAACAAGTCATGTCCCCAAACCCCTAACAACTCCTACCATATGTAATGGAGTACTACCTATGTGATAATGTGTGGGCATGCTGTTATTCCCAAAGGGGATGACTATGCAACTAATGGCATTTAGCTGTAGGCTATGGCTCAGGCACCAGTCATCCATCTCTGTGAGACCCTATTTGAGTATGCATGTGGCAGCTAGAGAGTTGATTATGGCACCCATTTTGCAGTCAAGTGCGAACGTGGTCAGCCATATTCCCCCAGTGGTAACCTGTATGTCAGACAAATAAATACTGAACAAGAGAGGTCCCAGGACCGAGCCGTGTGGGATGCCACGTGTAACTGGTGTAGAGTCAGACATGACACCTGCAATTCTGACCATGCGGGTGCTATCCCTGATCCAGGTAGCAATCCATCGTGTGAGATATGTGTCCATATCGATGCTGGTGAGCTTATGCATAATGGCCCAGTGGGTTATTGTGTTGAAGGGTTTTGCAAGGTTCAGGTAGGCTGTGTGGACAACCGTCCCTATGTCAATGGACCTGTTAACCGTTTAAAGAATACAAACAGGTTCAAGAGGCAAGATCTGCCCACAACAGTTCTGAAATGTGTAGGACACAGTGTCTGTAGGTTCCCGATGTCTATGTGTATGAGTACCATGACAATACGCTCCATAGCTTTGCAGAACAGGCTAGTTAGGCTTATAGGGCAATATTGTCTGTGGTCCGTTGTGGCACCAAAGTGGGACCACTGTCACTGCACGCCATTCCTTGGGTACATATCCTGTAGTAACTCCGATATTGAACAGTGATGTAATGTGAGGGTTACGTCTGTCATGAAGCTCGTGTAAGATGCAGGCCAGGACACCGTCTGGTCCCATTGATGCTGTGATGTACGCTTTAGGGAGGGCAACACTCACCTGTTGGGATGGATAGTTGCTCCTTAGGGGGGATGGGGGGGACATCTGCACTGAACCTGTTTGCCAGGATGTTGCAATGCCAGTGGGTTCAGGGTAAGTTTAGTCAGTATGCAGTAACTCACAGCATATCAGTGAGTGTCCACCCAGGTTCCTCACATAACTGAAGAAGGCTGTGTGGTAGTCCTACCTGTTTGGTGCAATTGTCTGGTAGAAGCAGCCCTTAGAAAAGTTCATGAGTGATCGTAGCTGTCTGCTAGTACAGATCACAGATGTCTTCCCCATCTGGGATTGTGCTCTATCATGTAGTAGCTTCCTCCTGATGTTGTGCAGCTTATTAATGGCTGGGGTCTACCAGACAGGTCCCCTGCCATTGGAGGAGTGAGTCCTGTTGTTATTTGGGATAGCACAATCCATGCAGTCCACTAGGTGTCCATAGAATGTGCATGTAAAGGATTCAGCAGTCTGAGCCGTATTTGTCACTGTCTCAGGGTCTCTGAAGGATACCACCTTGCTTTGGTGAAGTGAGACGTTGGCTCATGAAAAGTTCACCAAGATTACCCAGGATGGGTGTGTGGAGGGTATATGTATGTCCAGTGAGATACATATATGTTCTGACCTTACCAATGAGGGTTATATCGCTGGTGTGGAACATAGAGTCCCCATGTTGGTGATGATCAGGTCCAATATGTATTCCCCCTTGTGGCTGTACTGACTGGTTGTGCCATAGCATATGAGTCTACAAATTGTAGCGACTGTTGGGCAAGGGTGTTGGGGCTTGGGTAGTACCCCTCGTCAATATTTGTGCATTTGAAGTCACCCAATATAATAGTGTTTGTGGGGACCTTCATATTCTCCATAGTTCCCATGAAAGCTGAGTGTGGTTCCTGAGTTTGGGAGGGTGGTTTGTAGCAGGCAACAAACTGAAAGGAGTTTTGCACAATGGTAGTTGTATATGTATGGTCTGTGATGCTTTGTGCAGTGCTACTAACTCAGAGGTGTGTGTATCTGTGATGTATATGGATACTTCCCCTAGTTGTGTTGTCTGTTCCAAGTCTTGTGGTCAGAAAGCATGGTATGAAACATAACCTGGTAGTGTTGGTGTGCATAAGTGAGCCTGAACCAGGCGTCTGTTAGTGCACAGATATTGCTATCCTCCATACTGAGGAGAGTCCTGAGTGGCTGTAATATGAGGGTAAGACATCTGGTGTTGAGCAGCATTGCCCTTAGTTTCATTTAACCTGTAATGTCTATGGAGGTGGGTTTGTCTTTTGAGCCCTGCTTAAAAAAGACACTATGGTGGTAGCAAGAGCCTTAGCCAGCATTCGAAAGTCCAAGGGTGACAGGTGCAAGCTGTCCATAGTGAAGCTACATGGCATGTCGAGCATGTCACCACAGGCTGACAGACACTGTATCCCCTATGAATGACACCAATTTGTTAGCCAAGTGTTAAACATGATATGTTTGTCTGTATACTGTGACATCATAATTGGTGGGTGTAAGATGCTAGACAAGGTCAGGGTCATACTGGCCTGGACTACATGATCAGAGTGTTCCTCCATGTATCATGTCATGTGGTCCAGGGAGTAACGTCTGAGGTTTTATGCACCAGCATGGACAATGATGGCACCAGTCCTGTACTTGCTTTGGAGTGACCCGACTGCATGTGTTATGAGGCAGATCCTGGCACCCGACAGACAGCCCAAAGTGACTATTCCCTTGTTTGGGCTGGTGAGTGGTACGTCAGTGTGTCTGACAATAAGTTCATAGGTTCATAGGTTCATAGGTTTATACTAGGCTATCTGCCCTAAGGCATGTATAAGCATAGCACAAAGTTTTGTGGCTTACGCCACCCCTTATATGAAAAAATACTGTGCCCATTAGTTTGTTGTGCCTCTGTCCAGCAGTGACACAGAGATGATTCCCGGGGTAAACCTACGATCTTCCATCCACAGGTCAAGATTTCTCTTGAACAGAGCCAACGAGGTGCTCTGCCTCACATGGACCGGGATTTTATTCCACAGCATAGGGAGTCTCTGAGTGATAAATCTATCCCTCCAGCACGTCCTATTTATATCTGTGCTAAGGTTTAAGTTGCTTGCTCTAGTGGTTTTGGTGGATCTGGATTTTTTGAGGTGGAGTATGTCCATTAATTCCGGGTTGGACATGGACTTGTATGTCAGGCACATGTCACCTCTGAGCAGATGGTATGTGACTGAATAGAGCTGGAGTTTCTTCAATCTGGCAGCATATGACAGATTTTGGAGTCCCTTTATCCTTTTGGTGACGAACTTTTGGGGTCTCTCCAATTGCTGCAGATGTCGGGTGAGATACATCCCGAATGGGGCATTGTACTCGATCGTTGGTCTGATAAGTGAAGAGTACAGGGGAACAATCACCTCACTAGATCTGGATGTGAATCCCTTCATGATCAGGTGGGCAATGTAGAAGGTCTTTCTAATCACTTTAGCAACGTGAGTGTCAAAAGAAAGGCCACTGTCAACCTGGGTCCCCAGGTCCCTGATAACCTCTTCTGTGCTTAGTGGATTGCCGCCTATATGGTAGCTTGGGGTTACCTTGTTTTTCCCGAAGGGTATGACTATACATTTTTTGGTGTTTAACTTCAGGCCATGGCTCTGGCACCAGCTATCTGTTTCCGTGAGTCCCTTCTGAAGGATATCCGTGTCCGATGCACTTTCCACTATGGCGCCCAGTTTGCAGTTGTCTGCAAACTTTGTCACCCGAAACAGCAAACCAGTCGAGTTACCACCACCAGCACTCGATAATAACACAGCTCACAATAAGGCTCCTCAAATCCAGAACAAGTTTATTAACGCCACAATGAGTTGAAAAAACACGTATTCGTCGGTAAAACGACTTCATCAGATGAAGTCATTTTACCAATGAATACGTGTTTTTTCAACTCATTGTGGCATTAATAAACTTGTTCTAGATTTGAGGAGCCTTATTGTGAGCTGTGTTATTATCGAGTGGTGGTGGTAAATGGACTGGTTTGCTGTTTTGGGAGTACATTGTGTTTACAGCGTTTTTTCTTTTTCTGCAAACTTTGTCAGCCAAAGTCCTCCCATGTTGGCCTGTACTTCTGAGAAGTAGATGCCGAACAATAGGGGGCCAAGGACCGAGCCCTGTGGGACACCACTTGTGACCGGCTTGGAGTCCGACATAGTGCCAGCAACTCTAACCCTGTGGGTTCTGTCCTTAAGCCAGTTTTCAACCCATCTTGTGATATATGGGTTTACATTTAAGCTGGTAAGTTTTTCTACAATACCCGAGTGGGGTATTGTGTTGAAAGCCTTTGCAAGGTCAAGGTAGGCTGTATGGACTGCCTTTCCCTCATCAATGGCCTTGGTGACTGTTTCGAAGAAGTCGACCAAGTTCAAAAGGCATGATCTGCCCTTGACGAAGCCAAACTGGGTCGGGTCCAATGTCTGCAAGTCCCCTATATCTTTGTTTATGAGCTCCATTATGATTCTCTCCATAGCTTTGCAGACTAGACTTGTTAAGCTTATGGGGCGGTAATTACCAGGGTCCGTAGAGGCACCGCCTTTGTGGAGTGGGACCACAGTTGCTGTACTCCACTCCTTGGGCATGTATCCTGTCTTAAGGCTGAGATTAAACAGCTGCTTTATGTGCGGGTTTAATTCCTCATTTAGCTCGTGTAGCAACACAGCCGGGGACACCATCTGGTCCCATTGATGCTGTGTTTTTAGCTTTAGAGAGAGCAGCTTTCACCTGCGCATTTGAGATGTCTGGGAGGCTACACTCTGCTGGGATAGTGTCACCTATTACAAGTGTATTAGGTGTGTTGTTTAGCCCGAAGGGCAGTGAATGCGTGGCACACTGACATTGTGAACTATGTGATATGTGGCTATTGTAGTGGGGTAGCAGTTGTGTGTGTGTCTGCTTTGGAGGTCTCTGCTGCTTAGGCAGAGTTCATTTACAGCATCCGAGTATGTCTATGTGTGATAATGTGGTTTGAGTGCTGTCGCTAGAGGATATATGAGACTGATATGTGGTGTGTGTGGTTACCTTCACCACCTGATAGACTGTGCCAGTCATGGGTCGAGAGAGTTCAGCACCCTGTATGTCTATATAGGTGCATCTCACACATATATCTGAGTTTGTCGGGAGGAGGAGAGGGTTGTCTGTGTACATGAGGCAGATGTGACATTGTGTCAACATCACAATATTCACCAGCTGGACTGGAGAGTACACACAAAACCGACCCCTAGACATGCCAGGATATTATGATGACATACTCTGCAGCCTGATCACAAAGGATTAGTAGGGTGTTAAGTGTGTAAAAGACTATAACAGGGATTAGTGCTCAGGTTCATTGGTGTATTGTAAAGAGTAGCTGAGAAGGAGTCCAGACTGAATCATGACACCTCCTTCAGCTGTCATAAATAGCAATGTACACCCATATATGTCCTGAGTCAGGGCCAACTGTACCTGACTGACAATGCAGACATCCTGACAGACAGGCCCATATATACATACCCACCTCCCACTGATGATAGTCCATATCATCATACCAGGAGATATCACATGTAGAATGGATGAGCAGCTACCCCCAATGCCAAAAGCATGGCAGCAAGTGGAATACATTGATTCCCAATATGTGTCATGCATAAACTACAGAACAAACAGATCATGCACCTGAACAGTCAGCTGAGCCTCACCTCCTACACAGGATGTGGAACTGTTGAATGTGTTACTGCAACATATGGCACTCCCCACAAGTGTTGGTGCACAACACACAATGGGAAGTACAGTCCAGTATGCCTATGAAGTCTGATCTGCAAGGTCATGGAGTCCATCTTGGTTGAAGTCATAAACAGAGCTATTGGAAGCTGACATACACACAACCCTACCATCTGTGGTATGTTCTTGTGTGGATCATGGTTCCCAAACATGCTAGACTGTCTGCAAGGCAGCCACCCAGGACATACATCACTGAACACAGCTACACATGTCTCACATAGACTTTGAATAGCCCTTTATCAACATCCCAGACACATGTAGTATCCACAAAACCAACAAGCTGTGCATAAATATGTGTTGACATATGAAGGCATGTCAATGTGTCCACAGATAGATCACACAAAGTAAGGATTATGAGGTCCTGTTCAAGCTGTTGACACCTGCTGACCCACATGGACCATTCCTGGAATGGCATAAAACAAAGTGTACACACATCACCATGTCCAGTCTGATGATGTCACCATCCTATAAATACAGCAGGAGAAGATAAACCAGCCAATAAAGCAAATAGCGTGCCATGTTAATGCGTCTCTCTCTAGTATCATAACATAGTTTGGTAGGGGGTTGCATCCTGCAAATGCTGACTGTGTATGTGTGGGGGTGTGTGTATGTGTGCAGTTTGTTTTGAGAGGAGTACCCTTTTTGGAGACTGGGAAAACTCACTAAAAGAGGTACATTCCTCTTTGGAAAGTCTGATGATGTCACCATCCTACAAATACAGCAGGAGAAAGAAAATCAGCCAGTAAAGCAAATAGCGCACCATATTAATGTGTCTCTCTCTAGTATCATAACATAGTTATGTAGGGGTTTGAATCCTGCCAACACTGACAGTGTGGATGTCACTATTGATCAATGAGTTGTGGGTTTTGGTTTTACTATGGTAGGACATATTATGATTAAAACAGTAAGTGCATTGTACACATCAAGTATCTGCATGGCAAATATATATGAGTACATGTCCCCTCAATCAGTACATAGGTGTGAAGCCTGCATACTACATGAATACATCTCTTTCCATTGACAGGTTGTGCCGCTGCTTCTCAGATCGTAGGTCACATATGTTTGTATGTGACAAGGCCATCCACTGTTGTGATCTGTGGCCAAGGTCATCTGTGCCACACACACCCATGATAGTTACTAAAGAGTAGTGTGAGTGAGGGTATATGCCTGGGGTATACGTCAGACATGTTCATACACAACAACGACTGGCAATAATGGACAATCTGTATAGGTGTACAACTGCCTTGTGGATATGCATTCAGGCCTCTAATGTCTTATGTGATACACCGAGGGACTCCACAATACCTATGGATATGTGGATACCAAGGGACACATGACATAACACAAGGCTGTATGTACACATTGGTACCCAACATACATGTTGAGGTCTACCATCGATGTGGTACTGATGGGATAGTATGTATAGTAAATGTGGATGACTATGCCATAGCCGGCTTACTGCTATACAGCATGTATCAGACAACAGGTATCTGTCTGTATGATACCCTTGTGTAGGATATGCGTCCCATCCAGGGAATACATTGTAGGCCAATGCATGCATTTCTAGATGTGGATGGACACATCCCTAGTGTGTTTGCATGTACCTAAGGGGGCTATATGCCAAACAGGTGTGGTCCCAGGAATGGGTGGCGGTCAATACCACTGGTTAGTGTTAGAGTATAGTACCGGAAGGATCCAACTGTTACTGAGTTCCCTACAACTGTGTGTCATTTGTCAGGACATCATCCAATGATTGCTTATAGTCATGCTGTTGAAGTTCTGTATACTACCAGACCGTAAATCATTGACAGATATTAACAGTATCACCCACAGCATAGTGTCAACCCATGTCATACACACATGTAGACCCATGTTAGTACATAACTGTAGTAGAATGCATACTGGCCATTGAAAGTTACTATGAGATGTTAACAATGTGTACAACAGGGTATGCCACACATCCCATGTGTCCACCATGCACATACATGCAGACAGTGCGCACCCACCATGTTCACAGATGTACACTTGCTAATCTGTACTGCACACATCACACACGTACTGTCCACTCACTAACACATGCTGGCAACACATTACACTTCAGCCAAGTGGCACATGGGTGGACAATACATACTCAGACCTAACAGTGGTGTAAACAATGCTACATTGACTATCAGAGCTTTGATGCATAATGCCTACTCAGACATACCTACAAGGATGTCATTACACTTTCCTGTTGACAACTTGCTAATATTGCTACACTGCTAACACCATGTTAGCCTTTTCCTGCATCAATGTTACAGATGACAGGAGGCAACACAGGTATCATCATATGCACAGGGTGTGTTGTTGTTTGCCAGAGCCTGACAATGACCCATCCAATCGACATGTCTGTGTGTGTGTGTGTGTGTGTGTGTGTGTGTGTGTGTGTGTGTGTGTGTGTGTGTGTGTGTGTGAGACGGACTACAGTACAGCATGGGCCAAAGTTGATGTAATGTGTGTGTGTATGTGTGAGCCCTAGTTGATTGTTTAATGTGTGCGTGTCTGCATGCACACAGCTCCACCATGTGGCTGCCATATACAGTAGTTTGTGGGACAGCCACAGACTGTACCTGCTAGGCTGTACAGATCACTGTCTCCGGCCAAGGACACAGTACCTGTGCCTGGCAGGGGTGCTATGGACAGTATCGGGAACCAACCCCGACTGGGTACTGTCATCAGAGGCAGAGGTATGATGACTGGACCCATGTCCCTGCCGGGACTGGCTAGAGCCACGTGCACCTGGTCTACTGGGACGGTCAAGGGACAAGCCAGCCCCAGCATGGTTGGGGCTGGTACTGCCACTATGGGAGCAACTGTGAACTGTGGGCCATCCACGACCACAGCCAGCTGTTGCTGGCATGCGTCCGTGTCGACGTCGCAACTGTCCTGCACGGTCCTGGCTGATAGAAGACATATTGTGGAGGGCATCTACTTCTCTCCCCAACGTCTATCAGTGACCTCGGTGTAATTCCTGATGGCACCAGCAAGGTCATGAATGCTGTCATTGATAGCGGTGTAATGGGCACTCTGCGCCCTAAGTCCCTGTCTGGTGTACCGTTCCATATGTGCCTGAGCCTGCATTACAGCCTGGAACATACTGGACATTGTAAGACCTGTGAGGGCACATCTGCCAGGAGCAATACAACCAGTGGTGCTCCCCCGAGAACCCCTGGACCTCTACCTATGTGGTACCATTCCAGAAATCCGGCTATGGCTGCTGTGAGGGGATGCAAGTGCCATGGGTACCACACTCTCCTGGTCAATGCCAACTGTGTGCTGTCCCTCGCCTATGGCCATTGGTGATGAGGCATGTATTGACTGTATGAGTGTGCACATACATGGGCTTGAACACTGTGTACTGTCGATTGGCGGACCACCGACAGACCCTGTCAAACCTTCCAGTGCCAGAATACATGTCTCATCATCATCACAATTCATGGCAGTGGCTTCAGGTTCCCTGCTGCTTTCAGCCAGCCCTAACTCAGCACCTGTGAGGGGAAGACAGGAAACACACTTTACAGTCTGCACATGATGCATGCACACATGCACACATGCACACATGAACACAAGTACAAATGCACACATGAACACATGAACACATGCACACATGCACACATGAACACATGCACACATGCACACATGCACGCATGCTCACATGCACACATATACACTCCTCACTACAGCACATACACACACACACCAGCAATCCAACACATACTCTATAGTGGGTGAATGTGGGTGTCAGTATCACAAGGCAAACAGTCAATACACACGTGTCAGCATGCAGAATATGTGTTGCACAAGACCATGCAGTGCATGTGTAGACACCCCTATTTCATGGCAGTGTACATGGCTTTGATGCAACTGTGTAGTTGTTCAGCGATTGGCAACACCCTGGAACACAATGTGTACCTGGACACAACATTGCTGTGCAAGTATTATCAGCTCTGCAATGCCCTGTGCACCATCACTCACAGGTATACATGCCATGGCTGCATGTGTTATCTGTGTGACACCTAGGTTTCCATGTCTGAGTACAGTGTCTGTGTCCATAGCAGATAATAGTGGGCACAGGTGTAGCACATGCATGCTATGTACACACACAGGATGAGTGGTGCATGTTGACGTGAAGGAATCCCAATGTTCGACATGGCCAGTGTACAATGGTTATGGTGAGTGTGGGACATATTGCAGATATGTTGGTGCCAGCCATGGCATGGCATGCTACACGACTGCAACATTAAACACCACACATACCCTATGTGTGTCATGTAACCTATACACCCACTAGCATTCCAGGATATATATGTGACACTTTGTTCGGATGATGACTGCTGTGCATATTGTGTATACTGGCATATGTAAGCACACACACAACATGCAATGCATATTGTGTATAGGTGCATATGTTTGCACACACACAACATTTAGGTGCATAGCAATTACTGCTATGAGTACTACTGTGGTCACTGTAACTGGATGGTGTGTAGTACCCTGTGCCATCATCATCATGCATCTTGTGGTCACTCACAGCTACTAATGTGTGCAAGACCACCACCTAGCATGCTGCACCTGAACTGCAGTGCCATGGCTACGTTCACAATTACACAGCCACTTTGTACATGGGTGTGTGCGGTGCCCAATAGGGATCATTGCCTAACATGACTGTGTTATGTGTTGAAGAGTGTTGCACAGCCCCATGAAAGGCCTCTACCCCTGAGGTACATCATGTGTGTGTGCATGACATGTGGGATACTGAAGTGTGACCATACAGCGGGTGTGTGGTAATGCCAAATGTAGCATGTTTTCATGTACTGCATATGATACACGTGTTCTGTTGTGTAGCTTTAGCAACTATGCATATCCAATGTGCAGTACAGTGTTGCCACAAATGTGTCTGCTGCTCTGTGCATTACATGTGATTGAGGCAGCTACATACACAGCATGCATTATGCGTAGGTGTGTTATGACATGCACATGTCATTACCAATATTAAAGTGTTAACGCACTCACCAGCATGTATCGTCTGCCCTGCTGTCACACCAGAGGGACCTACAAGAATATGACACAGTTTGTCAGTGGCCACAACTGTGGCATTGCTACTGTGAGTGTGGTAAACTACAGTAGAACAACAGTCAACAGTCACAGGTGTACAGATAGTATTCCAAATATCAGTATTGCACACAATAGGCAGCACAACTGCTGAACACACAGTACACATCTCACATATGCATATTCTAACAATGCAGGTAACAGTAGTCTACAGCTAGGGCATATTACCTGCACACACCATGTTATGATGCTAGATGGCTCCCGCCTCCATGATGACACGTGTGATGCTGTTGCTGCTGTAGGCCAGGAGCCACCACACTTAGGAGCAGCTGCTCCACTCTGGTGAGGGGGGATGTATGGCCGCCCCACCACCTGTGGCAAACTGTTGTATATGGATATCAGACGCACGCTGCCGGACATGTCTAATTAAATCCCTGCAGTGATGGTGTACCTGCTCATATGTCCGGTTATGCATGCCTGTCATTTACCCGACGAACAAGATCTTGCCACAGTGCAGTACACTCGTGCTGGTGCTTGCTGGCCCTGAAAAACAGCAGTGTATAGTGCTGCACCAGGCTGTTGTGTATTTCCTGTTTCTCTGCAGCTGTATATGATGGATTGCGTTGATGAGCCATAGCCCTGGAAGACAATTAAACAATATGTGTGAGCAACTCATGTGGCACACATAACATTATTAAGTACAGATATCACTTAACTGCCATATATAGCATCTGTTTGTCTGTCAGAGGATACACACATTCAATACCACATATCAGTGCTCAGCCCACAACAGGCTGACATTGCCTGCAACACTCTATATAACAAACCAGTATACACCAGTACTCGGCACGCTGTTTGGGATACAATGCACAACCTCGCCAAAGGGGTATATATCAAGCTAATGCATGAAGAAATATGTCATCCAATGCAATGAATGTAAAGTACATTTAAATTATTACCAGTAAACCACCCTAGTCGTTGATGCCATACCCCTAGCTAACATATGTGCACGGTTGATAATATAGCTGGCATACTGCTGTAACAGAGTATACATGTTGCTAGGTACACACTCATACCCTGTAACACACGTGATTGTGGGCATGGTACAGGCATCATTACACACACATTAGACATACATACAACACACAAATGTATGCCGACACAGATGAGCATTACCTGTGTACCTTACAGTACTGTGTGCCCCTACTTACAGATACCTATGCCTGAGGTATGTAATCTGTGCAGACTACAGGAAACACACAAGACAGTGTTACCAGGGAATGTGAACATACACCATACTGTGCTGTTTAGGCCTACAGCTTCAGGTAGTACACCAGTTCATATGTGAGCTGGATTCACCAGCAGTACCACTTACGGAGCATACATGAATTTCTTCAGCCTACAATGGGACACCACAGTCGTACACAAGGAACTATGTCACAACGTATGCCATCCTACTATGTCTGCATCCCAGTAACTGACACATCTTTCTCTGGCCTCTCACCTAGGACACAAACTACCATGACAGAAACAACCTCACACTAAGCTATCACACCTTTACAGACCTTGCACACATTCACTGTCACATTCATTCCAACTCACATAGCAGGTATTTTACTCAGTACATGTGTGTGTGCATTGTGTCATAGGTAGGTAATGCGCTATTGGCCCTAGGTCCTAGATCAGCCTAGCCATATGCTACCCTGGCCTTTGACACACATGTAATGTGATTTCACTTGCTCCTGTCAACTGGATACACAGAGATGACTCCCAGGGCATATTACCTATCTCCCAAGCAATCATCTGGGGTATGTATGACATCTGCTAATGAGGAGCCTTGTTTGTTAATGCTGGGTGGTTTAGTCCAGAGTATGGCATATTTGTGGATAGGAACCTGTACCTCCAGCATGTGCTGTTTAGTGAGGTGGCAAGGATTAGGGCCCTAGGTCATGTAGCCTGGAGGGATTGTGAGGTGTTGACATGGTGGTTGGCCGACTGCTATGGGTGTGACATACCTCTGT
Organism: Protopterus annectens; assembly: GCF_019279795.1. Taxonomy (NCBI): domain Eukaryota; kingdom Metazoa; phylum Chordata; order Ceratodontiformes; family Protopteridae; genus Protopterus; species Protopterus annectens. Next base: position 260,968,034 of record NC_056744.1, on the reverse strand, counting down.
ATGTCTGGCACAGGTAACCTCTGGGTGGGCGGCATGCAACGCACTCTAGCTGTGGTTTTGTGAGTCAGTCTGCACAGGGCATGTGTTTGAGGGCAGTATTACTCTTTGTGAGGTATGTCTGTGGTCTTTCCACTTGGTGTAGTTGTCATGTGAGGTACATACCACATGGGGCATTGTGATGAGTAGAAGGGAACACTGACCTATATTTTCCTATTTGACACACCTTTTGTGATGATGTACCACGTAGACAGATTACAACACTTGTGTAGCACTGTGATTATCATAGGGGAGGCTACTGTCCACCTGTGTCCCATGTTCCCTTCTGACAACTTCAGTTAGGCAGGCTACCACCTATGTGGTAGTTACTGGGTAAAGTGTTTTGGAATGAGGTATGGCACTGCAGGACCAACACTGGTGTTCAGTCCATGCCTTGGCCAACAGGCACCTGTTGCAGTACGTATGACCCCGTGTCTCCCTCTCTCTCTCTATATGTATATATATATATATATATATATATATATATATATATATATATATATATATATATATATATATATATATATATATATACACACACACACACACACACACACACACACATATATATATATATATATATATATATATATATATATATATATACACACACACACACATACATGTATATATCCATTGCTGTGCATATAGATGCACATATAGGCACATATACTGCCCACCTTTCATAGTGGGGATGTCAATTATGCAACAGTTGTGAGACATTTGGTTATGTAATAATATTGCACAGTGTTGTGCAGAATGCATTTTGCTGTCCTCAGGCCATATAGCTGTAGCAGGCCTCACTGCCTGTAGCTCAGTCCCACAGCGTTTAACCACCACATGATATATACCGGCACTGCTTGCTGTCTGCAATGCCACACACTACAACCTACATACATTTGTGCACATAGCAATCTTCAACAACATATATATGTCCAGCCTTCACTAACAGTTGCAGTATGTCTCTTGCCCTATACACATGTGCATATACATATAGATACGGACTGCTGCCACATATGGATGATTAACAGTATGTAGAGTACCCTTTAGACACATCATTCGGATGCCAGCAAATGCATATCTGTTACATTCCTTACCTTTGTATTCCTCACCTCCGTCTGTTGTAGCTGTTGCTTTGTTTTTTTTTTTTTTTTTTTGGTTTTGGTTTTCTCTGTGTGTTGGTCTTTCTTTTCAGTGTCTGTCTCTTACAGCCTGTTTGTCTCCGTCTGTCTGTCTGTCTGTCTGTCTGTGTCTGTCCCTCTCTCTCTGTCTCTGTCTCTCAGTTGGTGCAATGATATTATTGCATGTGTGGACAGCAAGTACAGTCTGCTTTTCTAGGTATCTGCACATGTGCATGTGATGGCCTCTGCACCAATTGGTGTCTACCATTTAGTAATTGCATGCAGCCTGCTGTGTGGTAATTGCAGTATTCACTGTGATTGCAGGGCACTGCTATAAAATGCTAGGTTAGGTAGGCATAGCTTTTTCAGTTGTGCAAGGTGCCCCATGCTTGTTTGCCGTGGACACTGTTGTCTCAGTCAGAAGGTTGGTATATGTCTCATATCTGAAGCTGGGTTGTAGCCAGTGAAATGCATGTTGTACTGAAACCTGACTGCTGCTTCTTCCAGTACACTCTTCTCAGTGTGTAAGTTTACTCACACCTCCTAATACTAACACCGGATACATGGGAGTATGTTCTTTCTTTTCGAATTAGAGAATTAACTGGCATACAACAGTAGTTATTGCAATGTGTTCCTATGGCTTTACTATTTTCCCTTTACATTCACTCATTGTAATGCATGATATATTTCTTACAGCACCAAGTTATTGTATATGTGCTGTGGCTTAGTGGTACTTCATGCAGACTGGTGAGTCCAAGGTGTGGGGTTTGACACTGACAAGGGTATTTTATTTGCTGCTGAGCAGTACAAGAGCCCTCTCATACACAGTGACTAAGGCACTTTTAAGCAGTTCAAAAACGATATTGTCTCCAAACAAAAAAACAAAAAAACAACAAAAAAAATGTGCGTGCTTTTTTAGAAATATTGGCTTTTGGAAGCATTCATGTATATATTGTATATATGTAGTAGTTTTGTATTAGTGTATCTGAAAACAATAAAAAACGGATTACTGAAAAAAAAAGAAACATTGTATAAATACTACACTTTGAAAATTTTCAACTGTGTGGGCTTTCTGAAGAAGTCCTGTATGCAAACAGGACAAAAAATGTTATTTTTATTTTCAAGCATTTAATTAAAGTATTTTAAAACGTTTCTCTGCAGTCCGGATGTGGTATTTGTTTTTTCAACTTTTAAGCAGTTGTAAGCGGGTTTTCACGATGCTTAGCGACGCTTAGCTAGGCGCACACATGCTCACACTGGTGCAAACCCGCTTACTACTGTTTACAAGTGCTTACTCTTGCTAACCCCCGCGCTCATTTCTTTGACAGAAAAGTAAATGGGGAGATAGGAATGTGGTGATAAAGGGTGCACAAAGAGGGGAAGACAGTAGGGAAACCAGCTCGGGATGTACAGGATGGGTGTTGGGAAGGTCCATAGCTGCCCGTTTCTTTACCAGCAACAGCTGTGCATATGCAATACATTAAGAGTGAAATTTGAAACCTTCCACCCCTGAGAGAGGGGTGAGGACAACTAAGTATGTTGTACTACCAATTATGAATATCAGGCACATGCACTGTTTGTGAACTGCTATACTGTCATTAGTACGTTACTCACTTCTGAACAGTTTGTGGTTTGTTTGTGTTGACATTAGCACAGTCTGCTCAGGACAACTGGACATATTTCAGTACTGTGTATGCCTACCTACACCCGTGTGTGTGTGCCTGACTACACAGGTATTTGGTACTTTTGGGTAGGGGTGCAGAACTGCGGAGAGCATTATTTATTATTGTGTGCTGTTTATCTTGCTGAACATGCAGAGTTGCTGTGTACCTGTTAATCTATAAAGGCTAGTAGTCTGTCTCAGTAGCTCCCACCTGTGGACATATTCAGATGGTAGACAGACGTTAGCCTAGTATCCTTTGACTGTGCACCACACCAGTCTTTTCAGCACCTGAACAATAGCATTGTCACAGGTGGTTGCTAGCAGTACATGGCTACATCCTTTGATATTTCTTTGGTGTACTCCTACATACTGGCATGCTTGTGAAATTAATTCTACAGCTATTTTCTGAGTGTGTAACAGCATACAAGCTGATATGCCTGTGTGTTTCTGACACTTCCAGGCCTCAGATACTCTCAGGTAAATATTTGAAAAGCCTCAGGGAAAGGTACATATAAGTGGATACACCTGTGATATTTTTCAGATATTTTGCTGTTGAGACTTTGGGGGATTCGGAGCATATGTATTACTACACCTTTTCTGACATGCAAGCAATGTCTACTCTCACTTATTGACATTTTTCATTAAGTGAGATTCCCCACATTTCTGCCTACTGTTAGTACATTTCACAGGGAGTCAGAGGGGCACAGCTAACATTTCTTTGCAAATCAGGGAGATCCCTGTAAATCAGTCACAGTTGGGAGGTCTGGCCTCTTACCTATTCAAATATGCCAGTGTTTATCCTGCTCTGATATCGTGTGGGGTTTGTAAGGTGCTACTGTAACATTATTCCCTACTAGCATGGCTGGTTTTCTTTTCGCAGTCATGTCATGCAATTCCACAACACTTGCTGGTTAAAAGCCACAGAACAAGATTTGTGTTATGCCAATCCTATTCTCCCTTTACATTCACTCATTGTAATGCATGATATATTTATTTCAGCACCACATTATTGTATATCTGCTGTGGCTTAGTGGTACTTTATGCAGTCTTGTTAGTCAAAGGTCTGGGGTTTGAGACTGCCAGGGGTATTTTATTTTGCTGATGAGCAGTACAAGGGCCCTGCCATAGAGTGACTAAGGCACTTTTAAGCAGTTGTAAGCAGGTTTGCGTGATGCTTAGCGATGCTTAGCTAAGCGCACACATGCGCACACTAGTGCGAACCCGC